>NC_044983.1:121067401-121187541 GCF_008728515.1 Papio anubis
GAAGTCTGGGAAATGTAGTCTTTATTCTGAACAGCCATGTTTCCAGCTGTTGAGGGAGGGGAATATGAAATTGAAGAAAAATAGCAGTCTTTGCTACAATATTTGCTTAGCACTTTACAAATCCTTTTTTATATTTGTTATCTGGGCTGATACTCATATGGAAGACAGGGTAAGTAGCCTGAAGGACACACAGGGTAAAAGCAGACAGAAGAACAGAGAGGTGTTTTGATGCTGCACCCTCACTGCTGTACTGTGCTACTTCTCAGACTGAGCTGAAATTGGTTTCTTTCCAACTATCCATTGGTCCTAGTTGTGTCAGCTTGAGAGAAATGAAAGGAGTACAGTCTTTCTGCTGGGTAATAAGTGACTCAGGCACAAGACCATGGTGCATTCTGAATATCCTGCCCTCCACTGCCCCCAACAGGTTGCCTGGATCGCAAGACTACTCAATAAATAGTGAAGCTGAAAAATCATTGTGGAATCTCAATTTTTTTGTGTGTGTGTCTAATAATGATAGCAGTGTATATTCCTATAGCATGTTACAGTAAGTGTTTACATCTCTGGTTTCCATTAGCTTCAGAGTTTACGGAGAAACTATGGTTCATAAAGCCATACAGTTGAAGGTCTTTCCTTGGCAAACGCAAAGGGAATACTGGATGCAGCACTTTTCCGTGTGATTCCCCTTTAATCATCACTTATCATTTCACAGTGTCTCAGTGCATTTAGTGTTACTATCAGGAAATACCTGAGGCTGGATAATGTATAAAGAAAATAGGTTTATGTAGCTCATAATTCTGCTGGCTGGAAGGTTCAAGACTGGGCATCTTGTGAGGGCCTCAGGCTGCTTCCACTTATGGTGGGAGGTAAAGAGGAGTCCATGTGTGCAGATATCACATGGTGACAGAGGAAGCGATGGAGGGCAGGGAAGTGCCCAGCTCTTTTTAATGACCAGCCACCGCAGGAATGAGAACTCACTCATCCCCGAGGGAGGGCATTAATCTATTCATGAGGCATCTGCTCTCATGACCCAAACACCTCTCCTTAGGCCCCACCTTCAACAATGGGGATCAAATTTTAACCTAAGGTTTAGTGGGACAGACATCCAAACTATAGTACGGAGCTTGGGATTATTATCCTCATTTTAGAGATGAGAAATCTGAAATTTATTATTTATTTATTTTTATTATTATTTTTTAAGACAGTCTCGCTCTGTCACCCAGGCTTGAGTGCAGTGGCGTGATCTCAGCTCAATGCAACCTCCACCTCCTGGATTCAAGCAATTCTTCTGCCTCAGCCTCCCGAGTAGCTGGGATTACAGGCACATGCCACCACACCCAGCTGATTTTTGTATTTTTAGTAGAGACAGAGTTTCGCCATGTTGGCCAGGCTGGTCTTGAACTCCTGACCTTAAATAATCCACCTGCCTCGGCCTCCCAAAGTGCTGGGACTACAAGTGTGAGTCACTGTGCCCAGTCGAAAACTGAAGTTTAAAGAGGCTTAATAACTTTCTGTAAAGGGTGGAGTTGTGCCCAACTCTACCTGCGTGACTCTGAATGACTCTGGTCTTGGGATTCCTCTGTTCTTAATCTTAATCCTTTGACATCAGTGAGTTACCAATGATGTGTGCAAAACGCTGTTTGGGAGACACCAAGAAGGATTAGCAATGTGATGCCTACTATTCTTGGAGTTGCAAGAAAAGCTAATGGTAGGACCAGCCAGTACTCCGGTGTCGGAAGACGGTGGTTGCCTGTAGCCAGGAGTCGAGTAGTTCCTCTCCCCATTGAAGAACGGGTAGGTGTGGAAGGTGCAAAAGTTAATACAGGCAGAATAGAGGGAGGGTCCTGTGAACTTTCAATACTCCTGTACCTGATTTTGCTAAGCTTATTATATAATACCAGGGCAGAATAGAAGGTAGACCTACGGGAGTTCCAATCTTGGCTGTGCCACCTACTTCCTGGGCAAGTCACTTCCTCTCTCTGTGTCTATTTCCAAATCTTTGAAATTCAGTTAGAAACAGGACTTTAAAAACAGGGTCATTGTGAAGATTTTATGAGATAAAGTATAAAATAAGTTCTTACCAAGTATCAGCTATGATATTTATGATGACTATTTTAGAGTTATTAATTATACTATGAGGATTAAGGAACTTAGCAGAGGAATACAGTAGGTGCTTAAATGGGATCCTAAAATATTATTTAAAAATAAATGAAAGTAATGGGGATACTGCATTTACTTTTGCACCAACCTGATAGTAGGATATTTAAAGTTGAGATCACAGGAATCAGTGCAGATATGTCTCATTTTAACCAGCAGGTGGCGCTCATGTCGTATTTAAATTCTGAAAAACCTTAAAAAATACATACATATTCATATTTTCTATTTTTACCAGAAAAAGTAAGGAAAAAAAATCTCAAAAAAGGGCATTGTCTGTGCCATGGGGAAATAATTAAGGTATGTAAAACAGCTGATACAGTAATTAATAAGAGCGGTGACTGGAGAGTCTCAAAAACTTTGCTGCAAAACTGTGGGAGTGTAATTGACCTCACTGATGCAGGAAAAAAATCACAAGCTCACACACAGCAGGGAAAGGCTGTGCTTTTACACCAGTAGATTTAGAACCAAACCAGGGGATCCTGGAGGTGCACTTCTGAGCCACACCTGGGAAGACTTTGAAAAGGTAAATTCTGGGAAGGCAGGGTCTCCAGTGCCTGTTTTTACCCATATTCCCAGGGCCTAAGGCATTCATCCTAGTAGATGCCCAATAAACATGTGTCAGGTGAATGAATGAACACCACAGCACATGTAGAGTTTTGAAATCCAGGCCTCAGTTTCCTCTCTGTAATCCTGGATAGACTTGGAGTTTCTGGGGTCTTGTTTCCATTTGATGATGTGGTCCTGGGCGTCACCTTCTCTGAGTCAGAGTGTCATTTGTTTTCTATGTGAAACGCGAAGCTGGGAGGGGCTGTTGTGACCCTGTATGGATTCTACACGGATACATCCTCCAAGTCAAGAGGAGAAGCATGAGCCTCGGCAGGAGCGGTCAAGTTCATGCTTTTTTGGTTGGAGAATCTGCACAAGTCTTCCGCGAAGAAAGTAGAGGCCGTCTAGGGATTACATGATCATCAACTACATTCTGCTTCTGCCGGGACTTGCTGCATAATTTGAATGAGTGGCTAAACCTGACTGTTCCTCCTCTTTGAAGGAGCAACTGCCTCTTCATTTTTGCTAGTAGGGGTAATAGTATGACATGATTCTCAAGGGCATTGTAGAAATAGAAACATATTCTAGGTATTGAGTCTATTTCTTGTGTTAGAGATAGCATGTAAAGGGCCATGGGAGATATGTCATTTGGATTTTATCTCTAATATATTCCTCATCTTGTTGCAGGGCAGGCAAGCCCCCAAACTGGGGCTTAGCCCAGGAAGGTTCTTGGCTTTACTTGGGAAAGAATTCAAGAGTGAGTCAGTGGTAGAAGAAAACAGTTTTGTCGAGGCAGTGGAATTATAGCTCTGTGCCTGCTCCTGCAAGCAGGGCTACCTCACAGGCAGGGCTACCCCACAGGCAGTGTGTCAAGAGAAGCAGCTCAGGGGCAGTTCTGTAGTCACAGTTATACCCACTTTTAGTAACAAGCAAATTAAGGGGCAGATTATGCAGAAATTTCTAGAAAAAAGGTGGTAACTTCTGGGTGTTGCCATGGCATGGTACTGGTGGGTGTGTCTCATGGAGAGGGGCTTTTGCATCTTCCCTGTTTCAGCTAGTCTTCAGTCTGGTCCAAAGTTTAAGTACCCACCTCCAGAGTTGCATCCCACTTCTACCTCTGGCTGACCCATTCTTCATATCAATTTGGGCCCCACTGACAGGTCTTCATTTTAAAGCGCAAGCCTCCTCTTCTAACTCTTCCCAGGTCTGAGGCCTGTTGAGATGCACGGCTCAGATTTCCTTCAAGAGAGTGTGCTGCAGGGAACATAGTGGGTCAGCAGCCCCAGTGGCAGCCCCATTAGCCAAGGGTGTGTTTTCTGCAGGTTGCTCTGAGTCAAGGACAGCTTGGTAGGGGCTCCTGCTCAATTCAGGATACCCCAGTAAGCAGCTTTGGCTCTCATTGGCTCTCATTTGGCTCTGGGACTCCCCATTCATGTGGTTGAAACTTTCTCTGAACTGCTGCCTGAGCCTCTTCCTCCCTAGTCTTTCCTTTGCTCTCTTCTTTCACAGATGTGAGAAAAGCATCACTGGCTGAAGTCTCTCCCAGCCTTCTCTGCGCTGTCTCCCTTTATCCTTCATTGGTAATGATTCACAATTATCCCGTCTCTTGGACTGGCACACCAGGCTACTGTGGGATGAATTTCTGCTCTTTTTTTTTGACCCATTATTTGTCTTTGATACCATATTGGTTGACTTTTCCTCTTTATTGGTTTGTAGAAAGCAAAAAGTAAAGTTCCAACCAACCACTACTAAAACGAAAGAGGATTTATTATCTAACCCACAGGATACAGGTTACAGCAAGAGTGTGTATTCATCACAGCTGGTGTGTATATCTTCTGCTTGGTTATGCTGCAGTTCCAACCTCAAAATCTCAATGGCTTATGAGCTCAAAGCTATGTTTCTCAGTTATGCTACATGACAACTCTGATCCATGCATCTTCATTCTAGGATCTGGGCTGAAGGAACAGCTCCATCTGGAACTTGCTGTTCCTGTGGCAGAGGAAAAAGAACAAGAAAGTGCATAAAACCATGAGATGATTCTTAGAGGTTCTCCTGGGATTGGCTTATGTCACTGCTACTTGCATTTTACTGGTCAAACAAGTCACATGGCCAGGCCTGATGACAATGGACAGAGAAGTATCCTTCTTCCCCCAGGGAGGAACTGCAAGTCACATAGCAGTGGACAGATGTAGAATCCTCCAACTGCGAGGACAGTGACTAATGAGGAGCAGCAATGCAATGCACAGTCAACTCTTGTTATTCATGGATTCCGTATTTGTGAATTTTCCTACTTGCTAAAACTGATTTTGTAATTCCCAAATCAATACTCAGGTGTTTTCGTGGTCATTTGCAGACACGAGCAGAGTGGTGAAAAATTTAAGTTTTCAAATGTGCACATTCCTAGCTGAGGTCGAACAAGGCAACGCTCTGCCTCCTTGTTTCAGCTTTCATACAGACACAGGCAGAGCGTGGAGGTGCAGAGGGCTGTGCCACATGGTGCCAGAAGCTCCAATGCTGGACCGGTTGCATCAGGTTTGAGTCCTCACTCTGGCCCTCGATTGTGTGGCAGCCTCAAGCAAGTCACTTAACACTTCTGCACCTCAGTCCTCTTTTGTAAAATAAAGAAAATAGAATCTACCAGGATGAGTTGTTTTTAGGAGCTAAGGTTATAATCTATGAGAGAGATGTGTGTGTGTACACCTACCTATAGGTATAGATGTATGTGTGTGTGTGTTGTGTGTATACCAACCTATAGATATAGATGTATGTGTGTGTGTATTGTGTGTATTTACACACACAAACATGCATTTCCCTTGGGGGTGATGGTTCAGTGTTTGCAAATTCAGTGTTCGCAGCAACTTTATAGAACATAACTATCATGAAGAAAGAGAATCAACTGTATCTCAGGATCATTGAGGGGCCCAAGAAAGAGCACTCTTTTTTATCACCCAGGTTCTGAACTGATTGACTAAGATATGGAGACCAAATGCCACCTTTTATATTGACGATCAGTGGAGGCTGCAGCATAGAGCCCAAATGGCTTGCATATTTCCCATCCATAGTCTTGTCTCCAAAGGTAAATTTTGTTCTGCAGAGCAGACCACACTTCCTCAAGTCACTGCTGCCTACAGGTCTGGGTGGAGAGGGAAAGACAAAGGGACCAGTGACCCTCACTCACCACCTTTGATGAATTGTCTCCTCCCTATTGAGAAATATGAACCAATGACTGTTGCACATGGACTGGGAAATCCATTCCACCTCTATGGGGAGGGTAAGAGGCAAGAAGCCAGAAATGTTTGGGGAAAAATTGCATCTCATGACAGAAGATGTAGGGAAGGTGCATTCCCCTTTACCACATCAGAGGAAGGTACAAGCCCAGTTGTGGGCTTAGGGGGATGAGTTGGGGGTTCCTTTCTGTCATTGCTGAGTGTTGACAGCAGTTCTGATCTTTGATCTCTAACATGCAATCAAGAAAAGGAAGTCACAGTCTGGTGTTCTGCTGGGAAGGTCATCAAAGATGTTCTGGCTAGTTTCTCCTTAAGGTCATTTGTATAGAAGCACATACCTCAGCTGCAAACAGAAATAATTCCTGGCCAGTTATTCCTCAGTCAGTTTGAACCTGTGATGGAATTTCCCCACCAATGGTTTGCAGTAAGTAGCAGAAGGGAGGACACCAGCAGTTGATTAGACCTCAGGCGACAGAGAAAGCTGGCATCGGCTGCTAGCATCACAGCCTTGGTTGGCATTCTATGTACGCAGGGAACTAGGGCATGAAGATTGACAAGCATCATCCAAGGAGCAGGCAGTTCCAGAGAAACAATTCATCTTTGTTCTTTATCTTTTGCAGAGAGATCTTCATGGTAGCTTTTTAAGGCCAAGCACTAGAGCTGTTTCCTTGGTTACAAAGGCTTACTTACTAGGGCAAAGGTGGGGTGCAGGTGGCACCTGTAGGTATTCACAATGGCAAATTGCAAGAGTATGCATATTATATATAATGTCTAGGGCTGCCAGCAAGTTACCAAAAACTGAGTGGCTTAAAACAGCAAAGTCAAGGTGTTGGCAGGGCCGTGATCTTTCTGAAGACTCTAGCGAATTCTTCTTGCCTCTTATTAGCTTCCTGTGGTGGCAGGAGATCCTTGGTGTTCCTTGGCTTGTAGACCCAGAACTCCAATCTCTGCCTCCATCTTCACATGGCCATCTCCTCTGTGTCTCTGTGTTCAAATTTTTATCTTCTTATAAGTACATCAATCATTGGATTAAGACTCATCTTAATCCAGCATGACTTCATCTTTTTTTTTTTTTTTTTTGAGACGGAGTCTCGCTCTGTCGCCCAGGCTGGAGTGCAGTGGCCGGATCTCAGCTCACTGCAAGCTCCGCCTCCTGGGTTCACGCCATTCTCCCGCCTCAGCCTCCCAAGTAGCTGGGACCATCTTAACTTGATTATATCTGCAAAGACCCTATTTTCAAATAAGGTCACATTCACAGGTTCTAGGTGTACATGAATTATGGGGGGACCCTATTCAATACAGCATAGTGCATACGTTGAGCTTTGTAGACTTCCAGTACTCTCTGCCTCCCCTATTACTGCCTTAACTTAAGCTCCATGAACTCTCCAGTGCTGTAAGAGTCTTTAAATACTTCCATATCCTTTATTGTATCTGATTCTATCAACAACTCAAAACTACATTATTTTTCCCGTTGTCTGAAAGAAACTAAGGTTCAGAGAGGCAAAGTCACTTTCAGAAGGCCACACAGCTTGTGCATGGCAGGAACAAGTTTGTCTGGTGCTGAGCTCATGCCATACAGCACCTATAACTTTGAGCTACAGAAGCAGCATAATTCTTTCATTGCCTCCCAAACCTCTTTTACCAATGAAGGAAAATGCCTTTCTATTTTATAACTCAAAGTTGTTTGGCAATGTTTCCTTTGCAGAGAACCATCGATTAATCAATCATCCGATCTGTGAAATAATATTTACCATGTACTGTGTTTGAGGGAGCGTGTTAGCCCCTGAGGACAGAGTGGTGAGTAAGAGACATATTTTTAACCCATGGAGTCTACAGTCTAGCAGTAAAGGAGTCATAAATGCAAACAAATATGCAGAGCAATAGGTACTTGCAAATTGTGATGATTATTGGGGAGAAATGACAGCATACGAATCTAATTTAGACAGGGGATGGGGTCATTAAAGACTCTGGAAATGTGATGTTGAAACAGAGATCTGAGGGATGAATGGATTTTGCCAGGTGAGGAGAGGCATGGAATATTCCAGGCAGGGCAAACTGCCAAGTGTGGAAGGAGCTTGGTGGTTTGAGGGCTGGAGCTTGTAGGGCAAGGAGGGAATAAGGAATACAGAAGAGGAGGTAACTTTAGAAGTGCAGCTGAGAGATGATGAGGGCTTGGGTATTGGGAAAGGAGATGCAAAAAAGGGGTGGGGCTTGAGAGCTATTGGAGAAGGAACCACAAAGGTGGAGGTGCTTCCCTGTCTCCTGGCACAGAGATGCAGGCTTCCGACAAGTGTGGTGACTTTCCTTTCCATCCATGGCTCAATTTATCATACTCACACCTCCCAAATGGTTTCAGATGGGAGTGTCCTGCATCCTCCCCACAGCTTTGGGGACCTGTTTATGATCATGCAGTGACTCTATAGTCTGCTGACTGAGATCACTGTCTGCGTCAGTCACTGGGGATCATGGACTGCTGTCAGATGAAACCAGTTGGAGCCACAGCCTCTAAACCTGGTGCAGCCCATCTATGTTTCATTCATTCCTAAACATGAACAAATTTCACACAGCTGTTTTCATCAGGTTGCAAAGCTCTCCTGTCCTGGAGAAAAGAGAGGGTGTGGAGAAGAAACCATCTGTTTCTTAGCCAGACATAACATGGCTTGGGCTATGTAGATATTTCTACATAGGTATTCCAACTGTAGGTAGGTGAACCTGTGTACACTTGGCCCTTGAACAATGTAGGGGGTTAGGGTACTGGCTCCTAGTGCAGTCAAAACTCTGCATATATAACTTTTGACTTCCCGCAAATTTAACTACTAGCATCCTGTGGATGACCTAAAGCCTTACCAATGCCTCTGATGGGACTTCTTGGTAGCCCTTTTGGCCTGTCCACTGAGCAACAGGGGAAATCAGTGTGCCTTCTGACTGGGATCAGTTCAGGACTTTGCAGGCAAGTGATTAAGAAAACCCAGGAATTTTCAGAAATGAGAGAAAAGGACCAAGAAGATCTTTGAAGTTTAGTATATATTTTCTACTAGTGTCTTAATCCAAGAGGCCACGACTAGTAGTGTCTGTATATGTGTGTTTATGTGTGTCTGAGTGTGTGTGCCTATGTGTGAATGGGGATGGAAGCCGAGCATAAGAAGCCATTACCTTTAGAGCTTTCCAGAAATACCCCTGTTGAGAGCTGGATACAGAGACAGTAACCTTTGTTGGGCACCTGCTATGCTCCAGGCACTCTGTGGGGCATGCTCATCTATATTATATTTTGGATTTTTTTCTGGATCCTTGATATAGTTTGAATGTTTGTCTTTTCCAAATCTCAGGTTGAAATCTGCTCCACAGTGTTGGAGTTGGGCCCTTGTGGGAGGTGTTTGGGTCATGGGGGTGGATCCCTCATGAACCGATTAATGCCCTCCCTCGGGGTGAGTGAGCTCTTGCTCTGTTAGTCTCTGTGAAAACTGGTTGCTAAAAAGAGCCTGATATTTCCATCCCACCCTCTCTCTTGCTTTCTCTCAACTTTCCAGTCATCAAAATTGTGGGCCAAATAAACCTTTTTTCTCTGTATCTTATCCAGCCCCAGGTAATTTTCTGTAACAACACAAAATGGACTAAGACAATCTGTATGCAGCCCAATGAAGGAGGAAATAGGATTCTATTTTACAGATGGGGAAACTGAGGTTGAATGAGTTGAAGTGGGTTGCACTCTGCACTCACCTCAGTCACTGCTCTCTCGCTGTGCTGTAATGGAGGTTGCTCGCTTGCCTTCTGCACCTGGCTTCTGGCCCTTGAGGGACCTTTTTCTTTGTGTTCCCAGTGGCTCTAACCCTGTGCCTGGCACATAGTGGATACTTGATGCATTTTTTAAGTGGATATTTTGTCGAAGTTTGATGAACGCAGAAAAGTGCACAGATCGTAAGTATACAGCTTAATGAATTTTTACAAAAGAACACACCCTGTAACCAGTACCCAGATAAAGAAGAACAGCTATTATTTTAGAAGCCTCCATAAAGCCCTACTCCAGTTACCAACTCCTCTCCTTATCCTGCCAATGGTAACCAGTATCCTGACCTTTAACCCCATAGATTAGTGTTGCTTTTTTCAAACTTTGTATGGATAAAATGATGTATACATTCTATATTATGTTTGCTTGTTTATTTTCTCTACAGTAGAGTATTTCATTCTATATATGAATTATAATATATTTGTCCATTCTACTCATTTGGGTTGTTTCCAATTTCTGGTTATTATGAATAGGGCTGATATATGTATATTACATAGATGTATCTACCTACCTACAGTTGACCATTGAACAATGTAGGAGGTGAGGGCACTGGCCCCTTGTACAGTCAAAAATCTTCATAGAACTTTTGACTTTCCCAAAATTTAACTACTGGTAGCCTGTGGATGACTGAAAGCCTTACCAATAACATAAACGGTTGAGTAACACTTAGTTTTATATGTTATATATATATATATTATATACTGTATTATTACAATAAAGTACGCTAGAGAAAATGTTACTAAGAAAATCATAAGGAAGAGAACACATATTTCCATTCATTAAGTGGAGGTGGAACATCATGGAAGTCTTCATCCTTGTCTTCACATTGAGTAGGTTGAGGAGGAAGAGGAGGAGGAAGAGGATGTGTTGGTCTTGCTGTCTTGGGATGGCACGGGCAGAAGAAAATCCACAGAAGAATAATGATTTGCTGCTTAAAGAAATCACTCATAAAGTGTTTTATAAGTGATAATGATTTGGCTGTGTCACCATCCAAATCTCATCTTGAATTTTCATGTGTTGTGGGAGGGACCTGGAGGGAGGTAATTGAATCACGAGAGCAGGTCTTTCCTGTGCTGTTCTCATAACGGTGAATATGTCTTACAAGATCTGGTAGTTTTAAAAAGAGGAGTTCCCCTGCACAAGCGCTCTCTCTCTCTTTGCCTGCTGCCATCCATGTAAGACATGACTTGCTCTTCCTTGCCTTCTGCCATATTGTGAGGCTTCCCCAGCCACTTGGAACTGTAAGTTCAATAAACCTCTTTCTTTTGTAAATTTCCCAGTCTTGGGTATGTCTTTATCAGCAGCATGAAAACAGACTAATACAGTAAATTGTTACCAGTAGAGTGGGGTGCTGCTGAAAAGATACTTGAAAATGTGGAAGCAACTTTGGAACTGGGTAGCAGGCAGAGGTTAGAACAGTTTGGAGAGCTCAGAAGAAGACAGGAAAATGTGGGAAAGTTTGGAACTTCCTAGAGATTTGTTGAATGGCTTTACCTAAAATGCTGATAGTAATATGGATAATAAAGTCCAGGCTGAGGTGGTCTCAGATGGAGATGAGGAACTTGTTTGGAACTGGAGTAAAGGTGATTCTTGCTGTGTTTTAGCAAAGAGACTGGTGGCATTTTGCCTCTGCCCTAGAAATTTGTGGAACTTTGAACTTGAGAGAGATGATTTAGGGTATTTAGAGAAAGAAATTTCTAAACAGCAAAGCATTCAAGAGGTGACTTGGGTGCTGTTAAAGGCAATCCATTTTATATGGAAAGCAGAGCATAAAAGTTTGGAAAATTTGCAGCCTGACAAAGAAAATCTAATTTTCTGAGGAGAAATCTAAACTGGCTGTAGAAACTTGCATAAGTAATGAGGAACTGAATGTTAATCCCCAAGACAATGGGAAAAATGCCTCTAGAGCATGTCAGAGTTCTTCTTGGCAGCCCCTCCTATCACAGGCCCAAAGGTCTGAGAGGAAAAAGTGGTTTCTGGGGCTGGGTCCAGGGTCCCTGCTCTGTGTGCAGCCTAGGAACTTGGTGCCCTGTGTCCCACCTGCTTCAGCTGTGGCTGAAAGGGGTCAATGTAGAGCTTGGGCTGTGGTTTCAGAGAGTGCAAGCCTCAAATCTTGGCAGCTTCCATGTGGTATTAAGCCTGTTAGTACACAGAAGTCAAGAATTGAGGTTTGTGAACCTCTGCTTAGGTTTCAGAAGATGTATGGAAATGCCTGGATGTCCAGGCAGAAGTTTGCTGCAGGGGCAGGGCTCTCATGGACAACCTCTGCTAGGACAGTACAGAAAGAAAATGTGGGGTCAGAGCCCCCACACAGAGTCCCTACTGGGGCACTGCCTAGTGGAGCTGTGAGAAGAGGGCCACCATCCTTCAGACCCCAGAATGGTAGATCCACTGACAGCTTGTACCATGTGCCTGGAAAAGCTGCAGACACTCAATGCCAGCCTGTGAAAGCAGGCAGGAGGGAGGCTGTACCCTGAAAAGCCACATGGGTGGAGCTGCCCAAGACCATGTGAACCCACCTCTTGCATCATTGTGACCTGGATGTGAGACCTGGAGTCAAAGGAGATCATTTCAGAGTTCTAAGATTGGACTGCCCTGCTGGACTTCAGACTTGCATGGGCCCTGTAGCCCCTTTGTTTTGGCCAATTTCTCCCATTTGGAATGGCTGTATTTACCCAATGCCTGTATCCCCATTGTATCTAGGAAGTAACTAACTTGCTTTCAATTTTACAGGATCATAGGTGGAAGGGACTTACCTTGTCTTGGATGATATTTTTGGGCTGTGGACTTTTGAGTTAATGTTGAAATGAATTAAGACTTAGGGGGACTGATGGGAAGGCATGATTGATTTTGAAATGTGAGGACATGAGATTTGGGCAGGACCAGGGGCAGAGTGATGTGGTTTGGCTTTGTCCCTACTCAAATCTTATCTTGAATTTCCACTTGTTTTGGGAGGGACCTGGTGGGAGGTAATGGAATCATGGGGACAGGTCTTTTCCGTGCTGTTCTCATGATAGTGAATAAGTCTCATGAGATGTGATAGTTTTAAAAAGAGGAGTTCCCCTGCACAAGCTCTCTCTCTTTTCCTGCTGCCATCCATGTAAGACATGACTTGCTCTTCCTTGCCTTCTGCCATGCTTGTGAGGCTTCCCCAGCCATGTGGAAGTGTGAGTCCTATTAAATCTCTTCCTTTTGTAAATTGCTGCCAGTCTTGGGTATGTCTTTATCAGCAGCATGAAAACGGACTAATACAATAAGTGAGGCCCCCAAATCCTTTATATAGATGAAGTTCACGAGAGTTTGGGAGAGAGGGAGGAGAAGTAGGCAGTTCCCAGGAGGGAGTCCTTCAATGAGCAAGTCTGCAGGGAAAGGATATCCTGGAAAGGCAGGAGTGCAGTGGAGGACAGGGCTGGGAGGAAGCTGGAGGCTTGCATGGCCAACACCAAGTTTAGTCTTCATATGAGGGGCAGGAGGGAGTTGTGGATGGCTTTGGAGCCGAAGAGCATGATTCGTTCTTTTTTTTTTTTTTGCGTTTAATTTTTTAAAAATAGAAATTAGATTGTCTGTGGTTGCCAGAGTGATTTGGGGGAAAATGACAGAAGTCAGGGAGCCAGGGCAAGAGGTGGCTGCACCTGTTCACTTGTGTGTTAATGACATTGTTAGTGGGATGGAGAAGACCTGCTGAGCACAACATTGGGAAGAAAATCTTCAAACACCAGTTACAAAAAGGGAGGCCAGGAAAAGGCATCTGCAAATGTGACTGTAAGGTTTGAGCTTGTAAAAAAATGGGTCCAGGGCAGGTGGGTTAGTAAATTTAGGGAAGTGAGAGGAGTTTGGGGACTGCCACCCATGGTTTCTATTTCCTCAATGACCTTGAGGTGAAGTTATCAATCAGCTGCGGGTGAGTAGGGAAGTTCAGTGGAGTAGGAGAAATGAAGAGGCAGAATCAAGTATAAAATAGTGGATTCTGAATAAAACACGAAGAATTATATGTTCCTAGGTAAAAGATTGAGAACCCCTGGAATAAATCCTTGTTGTTTGCAATCATTAGTTAACAAAATATTGCCTTCCTTTCTAGTCTTTCCAATCTGTCATTTGCAGCATTTTTAATGTGAAATTTCTTGGTTCCTTTCTATCCTGACTGTTTGAAGTGTGAATGTTAGCTGGTTTACCTGCTGTGTCTGTTTTATTGTTGTTTTCAAATAATCAGCTTTTGGCTCTCTTTTTTTCTCTGTTTTGTATGTTTGTTTCTAATTTACTAACTTTTCCTCTTGTCTTTAGTATGTATTTTTCTCTACTTCTGTGGATTTATTGTGTTGTTATTTCCCTAAATGTTTGCAAGCTTATCTCATTAATTTTCAATCTTTCCTGTTTTCTGATATAATATTAAAGGCTATAGTTTCCCTCTAAGTACCACTTTAGGTGAATTCTGCAAGCTGGATGCAGTGTTTTTGTTGTCATTTAGTTCTAAACATTTTCTGATTTACATTTTGATTTATTCTTTGAGCTTTGAAATCTTTAGAAGTGTAACTAAACATTTCGGAATATGATTTTCTTTTGCTATTGTTTTTAAGTGAGCTGCATCGTGCTTCAGAGTGCTTGGTCAGTAGGATTATCTCTCTTTTTGGGATGTTAGCAAACATTGATGACCACCATCCAGATCAGAGGTTAGCAAACTGTGGTGGCCTATTAGCCAAATCCTGACCACTGCCTGTTTTTGTAACTAAAGCTGTATTGGAATGCAGCCATGCCTATTCATTTGTGTGTTGTTTATGGCTGCTTTTGAGCAGAGGTGAGTAGTTGTCACTAAGACCATTTAGGCCTGTGAAGCCTAAAATACTATCTGGCCTTTAACAAAAACCTTGTCAATTCTTGGACTGGATCTGTCATTGTAGCAGGGTTGCAAAATGGTGATTCTATATTCCTTCTATATTCCAGTTCTATAACCTTTCTTCATTTAATAGATGGGGCCACTTAATAATAATATTTTTCCCTATTAATTATTTGGTTACCCTTAGGTATTGTTTGCACGAGAAAGGCAGGATAGATGCTTGAGTTTTTCCTTTTTCTTACTAGTTTTCTAAAAATAGAAGTTGATGGCTGGGCTCAGTGGCTCATGCCTGTAATCCCAACACTTTGGGAGGCTGAGACAGGTGGATCACCTGCGGTCAGGAGTTCGAGACCAGCCTGGCCAACATGGCAAAACCCCGTCTCTACTAAAAATCCAAAAAAAAAAAAAAAAAAAAAATTAGCTGAGCGTGGTGGTGGGTGCCTGTAATTCCAGCTACTCAGGAAGCTGAGGCAGGAGAATCATTTGAACCTGGGAGGCAGAGGTTGCGGTGAGCTGAGATCGTACCATTGTATACCAGCCTGGGCAACAAGAGAGAAGCTCTGTCTCAAAAAAAAGAAAAGAAGAAGAAGAAGAGAAGAGGAAGAAGAAGAAGAGGAAGAGGAAGAGGAAGAGGAAGAAGGAGAAGGAGAAGGAGAAGGAGAAGGAGAAGAAGAAGAAGAAGAAGAAGAAGAAAAAGAAGAATTTTTTTTTTGGACACAGAGTCTGACTCTGTCACCCAGGCTACAATGCAGTGGCACCATCTCAGCTCACTGCAACCTCCACCTCCCAGGTTCAATCAGTCCTCCTGCCTCAGCCACCAGTAGCTGGGATTACAGATGTGTGCCATCAAGCCCAGCAAATTTTTTATATTTTTATTAGAGATGGGGTTTCACCTTGTTGGCCAGGCTGGTCTCAAACTCCTGGCCTCAAGTAATCTGCCTGCTTTGGCCTCCCAGAGTGCTGGGATTACAGGTTTGAGCCACTGCACCTGGTCAAATATGACCATTTAAAATTACCATTATAGGACCAGGCGTGCTGGCTCACGCTGTAATCTCAGGGGTTTGGGAGGCTGAGGTGCGAAGATTGCTTGAGGCCAGGAGTTTGAGACCAGCCTGGGCAACATATTTTTATTATGAAAATAAATAATTTTATTTTATTTAAAGTAAAATAAAAAATTATTTTAATTTTATCTTATTTAAAAATAAATACCATTACCATTATGATACATTTGAGATGTCACTTAATTGCACTTATTTGCTCACATGTTTGCTAATAGAGTTTACATTTTGATATTGCAAATGTATTTTCTATGTTTCCATCCATTGCAGTCATCCTTACTGATGCATTTTCAAATTGTCCCAACTTTGGCCAGTGGAAGCCTCTTTAAGTGGGATCCTGAATCCTTTCGATGTGACCCCTGCAATCTTTGATAACATTTTTGCTTTATGGTATAATGTGTTCCAGGCTCATCTATATTTATTTCCCCAAACCTGATAACCATTTTGTCTTTAACTGGAGAATTTAGTCCAGATTTACTTTGGGTTCCGATCTATTTGGATTTAGTCCTATCACTTCACTTTTCCATTTGCATTGTTATGCTTTTTTTCTTAACCCCTTTCCCTGACTTTTAGTTTAATTGCCTTTTATTTAGTCTTCCCTTTCTCCTCTAACCATTTGGAAGTTATTTTATGTTTTTAATATTTTAGTGTTTACCGTTAATTTTAACATGCATCTTAACTAAACATATACTTTTATGCTATATGTCTGAACTCCTCCTGAAAAATGCAGGACCTTGAGCTACTTTAACCCTGGGTTTCTCTCCTTTTGTCTCATGTGTTATTGTTGTCTACTATTTACTTTCGACAAGTAAAATTGGTTTTAATTTCAAATTAATCAACAGGGTTTAATTGATTAATTGATTTATTATTGACTTGCAAATGCTGGATTGGATGTGCCCGCTTTTTAAAAGATCAATTTCCTTGTTTTCTATTCTTTCTAGACCATTTTGATTTTAATTTCCTTCTAGAGGAAACACATATGTTAGCAATTTTTTTCAGTGAAAATCTGTTAATGATAAATTCTTTCAGATTCCTCCCTTTTAAAAACGTCTTTAGCTCGGCCTCAGATCTGCACCTGTCTTCTTTTAGCCTCATTCTCTCTGCACATGCTGGCAAAGATGTCTGCAAACTTGCATTGTCTTCACAGCCGATGATTGCAGAACACTTGTTTCCTGATTATTTTTCTCACCAGGCTTTGATTACTTGGTTCAAGTTATAAGCTTACCTCTCAACCCATCACTTAGCCCGAGATGGAAATGTCCCGGTTGGCCACAGCTAGGTGACCTGCTTTCTGAAGCCTAGGGATGAGGGTAGTGCCACCAGAACAACTTGGCCCAATGTGATGGAGAGGTGGCCCTCCAAGGAGCTGCTGGGGTGACCACAACATCTGCCCACTAGGATGATCATATCAGATATGGCTAACATAACAGGGCAATAGTTTTGTTGCAAGTGTCTTCTCTAAAAGTAAATTAACAGTTCAGTATTGAGTTAGACAAGCATTGGAACCCATAAAAAAAGAACATCAAAGTGTGAATTCAGTGCCCATTCCCTGCTATCTCCCCAGTCATCCATCCAAGTGGAGGAAGCCCATGAGGGTTTGAGACACCAGGTGACTCTACTTGTTTTTTTTCTGTCTTTTAACTTTTTTAAAAAAAATTATTATTATACTTTATGTTCTAGGGTACATGTGCACAATGTGCAGGTTTGTTACATATATATATCCTGCAGGAGAGAACCTTCAGGGAGGAGTGCAGCCAGCTGACCACCATGGGTCCTCGGAATGCACTGCAGTGTTGGAGCAGCAGCCAAGAATGAGCATGGAGTGATTCCTAGGGCTGGCCGTTTCTACCCAGTGCTGGTTTCCTTTCCAGGCCATCTTTGTTCTAGGGCACTGGGCTGAGTGCACCTTCTCACAGATGCACTGCAGTTTGAGGCTCTTCTTACCTGATTTTCTTTCTTCTCCTCTCTGTCTTAACAGATGTCACACCTGAGGCATGGGCTGAAGTCTTCTACCTACATCTGCTCTTTCTACGCTTTAACTCATGCTACTTTTCCCTCCAATAAATCTCTCACACAACTAACTCTGTTTTGGTATCTCCTTCCTGGAGGACCTGAACTGACATAGGGCCTCTCTTAGCAGCCACCCATTTTCTTCCTTTTTCTTTTCCTTTTTTCCTCTTTTTAAAAGTCCTTGCCTTTACTCCATTTTTTCACTCTCTGTTCTTCCTCTTCTACCTATGAATTACATAAAATGCAATAACTGCTCTTATGAGAGGAGAGAAGTATGGATCAATGCATGCTAAAAAATTTCCTCTTGGAAGCTGTTGTTATTCAATATTCTCTAGAGAAACAGAACCATTAGGGTGTGTGTGTGTGTGTGTGTGTGTGTGTGTGTGTGTGTGAAAGTGAAAGATATATTTTAAGGAACTGGTTCATGCAACTATAAAAGCTAGCAAGTTCAAAATCTGCAGAATAAATGAGCAGGCTGGAGATCCAGGGAAGCACTGAGGTTGTAGCTGAAGTCTGAAAGCAGCCTGAAGGTGAAACCCTCTCTTTCTTGGGGGAATCCTCAGTCTGTTTTCTTTTAAGGCCTCCCACTGATTGGCCCACTCACATGATAAAGGATAATGTGCTGGAGTCTACTGACTTAAACGTTCATTTCATCTAAAAATAACTTTACAGCAACATTCATACTTGTGTTTGACCAAAATTCTGGATACCATGGTCTAGCAAGTTTGGTATATAGAATTAACTATCATGGAGGCTTGGCGGTCTCTCACAGAGCAGGAGCACAGTCAGACTTGGAGTAGAAGGGCAGTAGAAATGCAGAGTTGGGGGGGACATTCAAGGCACCTCTGCAGAGCCCTGGGAAGAGTGGGGTGTGGGGGCCTTGGAGGTGGGGGTGAGTTGGTTGTTCTCTCCAGTCTCACCTGACTTCTGTTTTCTCTTGGTGGGAGTCATTGTGAGAACGGTGACTGTGGGATCTGTCTTTGTGGCTATGGTGAGAGCAGCACCATTGGATGATTAGGAAGAGGCCAAATTGGAGCTTCAGATGCCAACAGGCCTTTTCACTGCCAATTAGAGAAATTCTTGAAATGGGACTTGACACTATCACACCCAGAGCTGATGTGCAATTGGGTGCTTGGGTTGGCAGGGAGCAAAGAGGTGATTTCCAAGGTCAAGGGGGATCGGTGAAGATCCAGATACTTTCACTCAGGTCAACAGCCTGAGATTTTTTCACAGACCCACTGATCTAACCCAACTGCTGTGGAGCATGGAGAGACAGCTGGGAAAGCACCAGAGTCTGTGATGGGGGGCCGCCAGTTTGTGATAGCCCTTGCGAGCAAAACATCATCAGCCCATCCCTCCAGCAGGCTGGGTATCTCATGGCATCTGGAGAGCTCAGCATTGCAAGGATAATTCTATAGTTACTTTTTTTTTTTTTTTTAAAAAGAGGGGGTCTTGCTCTGTTGCCCAGGCTAGAATTCAATGGTGCAAACATAGCTCACTATAACCTCAAACTCCTGATGTCAAACAATCCTTTTGCCTCATCCTCCCAAAGTGCTAGGATTACAGGCATGAGCTATAGCACCTCACCTGGCCCCCAATAGCTACTTGTCTTCTCAGTTGGGTTATCCCACTGGGAACAAGGTGAGAAAACCATTAAACTGTAGGAAAGCGACTCTAGCCAGGGATCAGTCTCCAAAAATTTATTTCTGATCCCTGATCTCATCATCCTGCAGTGGTCTTCCCCTCCTCTCCACAGATCTTTGCGCATCCCCACTTCAGCCCTGCTCAGAGTCACCTGTTCTGAGAAGCCTTCCTTCATGTCACACCTTCTGGGAAATCCCACGTGACCCTTTCTGGGTTCAAGCCCTGGCCTGCCCTCTTTTTTCATCTCTTTTTCCTGCCCCAAGGCTCAGGATTCAACCTGTTTTTCTACTGCTTTGTAGCTGCCACACTCTAGTGGTCCTTTGGGGTTTTCTTCTCTAAAGATGGAGGGGTGTTCAAGGTAGAGAGTTTCCCAGAAAATGGGAAGAAGAAAGGGGTTGGGGGGAGTTTGGAGGTTTCATGATGGGTGGGGCTCTGTGTCCAAGCCCTGCAGAGAGGTGCAGCTGTGTGTAGAGACTGGCCTGAGAACCTGGGCTTCCAACCTTGGCAAAGGTCCCTGAAGCCAGGCTTGAGGTGATCTTGAATGGTGAGCACATCAGAAGAAGCACCTGGAGGAGAGGCCAGTGAGGATTTCTTGGATGCTAGGGACATAAGACTCCTGGGACCCTCCTGTGACCTAAAAGGGCGAGTATGGGAAGAGGATCCCCCTGGGGACTGCAATTGAAGTCCCTGCCACTCAGTGGGATAGTTGCTTAAAGCAGATTAAAATTTGATTTAGCAATGTGACATTTCTTATTCCTCATCCTTACAATATCTTCAATTTACTTTTAGATACTTTAGTATCACAGTGTGATTTATTATACGTGCCAATTAGTTTAAACCACACCCCAGGTGCAGTCAGTTACCATAAATCAGGAATTCACCTCCCAGGAGTGGCCAGCAAGTAATCTAATTCAGAAAGCTCATCTTATGGAAATGGCTATGACAATCTCTGTTGTTACCTTTTTCCTTTATCAATAACAGGGAGTATGCTAATTAGTGCAATGAGTTTAGAAACGAGTTTTCATTGGTATTATATGTGGCTTACTAATTAGTATAATAGATGTTAGAAAAAGACTTTTATTGGCAAAATTACTCTACTCTACTCACAGTATGTGGATTATCTAAATATTTTAGAGAAAACTCTCCAAACTTGTAAGGACCAAGCCTGAAAATTTAGCAAGCCCTGGAGCCTGTGTTTTTGAACTGGTGTCTCTTGCTTGATCTTTAAAGGGTCCTCCTACAGCTAGGTTGATGTTTCTGGTTGCCTGATACTAATAGAAGGGAAACCTAATTCTGACTTGTAGATTGTTTTGGCATGCAAAATGGTTCACGTAATGGACAGAGAGCAGGGTTCTTCATTGAACTTATAAAACCAGTTGGATGAACAGTTTTTGCCATCTTACTAATAAATGCTTGTTTAATACATCACCGTATGTGTAGCACTTTATTAATGTGGACTTTCCAGGGAAACACAACCAATAACATGTGTGTCTGTGTATGTATGCATGTAAGTATGTATATATGTATGTACGTATGTGTCTATCTATCTATTCATCCATCTATCTATCTTTGTTTGTTTGTACTGCTATAACAAAATATCTGAGACTGGGTAATGTATAAAGAAAGAATTCGATTTCTCACAGTTCTGGAGGCTGGGAAGTCCTAAATCAAGGTATTGGCCTCTGGTGTCTGGTGAGGACCTTCTTGCTGTATCCTCACATGGTGGAAGGCAGAAGGGCAAAATCTGGTGACCTCTCTTCATCATACCCTCTTGTAAGGGCATGTAATCTTATTCACCTGAGGTGACTCAATCACTTCCTAAAGGTCGTTCTTCCCAATACTGGTACATTAGGTTAAATTTCAACATGAATTTTGGAAGGGACGAAACATTTAAATTATAACTCTCTTGCTTGCTCTATCTATCTGTCTTTCTATCTATCCACCTACCTATCTTTTTATCTATGGATTTATTTTAAGGAATTGGTTAGTAGAACTGTGGAAGCCATCAATTCTGAAATCTCTGGGGCAGGATGGCAGGCTGGAGTCCCAGGGAAGAGTTGATGCTGCAGCTCTAGTTTAAAGACAGTCTCTTGACAGAATTCCTTCTTTGTAGGGGGACCTTAGTCTGTTTTCTCTTAAGGCCTTCAACTGTTTGGATGTAGCCCACTCACACTATGAAGAAAAATGTGCTTTTCCCAAAGTCTGCTGATTTAAATGTTAATCTCATCTAAAAAGATCTTCGCACCAAAATCCAGACTGGTGTTTGACCCAATATATGGATCCCGTGGCCTAACCAAGCTGACTCATAACATGAGTCATCATAAGAACTATCTAATCTGAGTCCTGCTTTCATATATCCTGGTGGTGAATGTGTAAGGAAGTAGCTTAATCTGCCTTTATCTTTAACCTTTGATAATTTCTGAGCTATTATTATGTACTGAAAAGAGCCTAATAGTTGTGCATTTCTAAATTGGCTTCCAGTATCCAGGTGTAAGCTATCAGTTTACAGCATCCAGGTGGTGGAATAAAATACATGCCCCAATGCAGTCAGGATCTAATTGAATCTTCACCATGACTCTGTGTATGTTATAATTTTGATTTTCAGTTGAAAAACCCAAGGTTCTGGTAACTTGTGATTTGCCCAAGACTATGCAACTTTTAATTAGTCAAGCAGACACTTTTCCCTCTTCCCCATGATACTAGGTTGCTTCCCCAGCTAGGCTTCACAATCCTTATCCTACTTTATGAGGAGATTAAAGTCTGGGGCTCTGGGCTTTGTCAGAAAAGGAAGGAAGCCACTGCCTGGTGGTGCTGTGCTTCCTCAATCTGAGAATTGTCCAGTGTACTTCTGATGGGCTTTTCTAATCTATCGTGGACTTTACTAAGGCTGGCTACGGCCTACCTTAGACCACTAATGGTATCTACTTAGCTTAGCTTTTAAAAAACACTGGTATTTAGGTCCTACTTTAAACCCATTAAATCAGAATCTTTGGGAGTTGAGCTCAGGCATTGAGATATTTTAAAACGCACCTAAGTGATTCTAATGTGCAGGTGGAGTTGAGACCCGCTATTCTATTTCTGCAAACTTTCTGTAAAAGGCAGATGGTAAATACTTTGGCCTTACAGGCTGTACAGTGTGTTGCAACTACTCAACTCTGTCCTTTTGTAGAAAAGCATCCATGCAAGCCAATGAGCATGCTGTGTTCCAGTAGAACCTTATTGGAACCTTATTTGGATATTTGAATTTTATATAATTTTCATGTGTCACAAATTAGTATTCTTATTTTGATTTTTTTCCTTACTGATTTAAAAATGTGAAAATCAGGCTTATCTTGTGTGTCATACCCGAACAAGAATGGGCTGATTTGGCACATGCCA
The DNA here is from genome assembly GCF_008728515.1 of Papio anubis. NCBI lineage: Eukaryota > Metazoa > Chordata > Mammalia > Primates > Cercopithecidae > Papio > Papio anubis. The sequence goes on from NC_044983.1 coordinate 121,090,034, forward strand.
TATTTTGCTCATCCCTGATCTACACTGTTGCCATCTCCATCAAAATTTCCCTACTTTGTCTCTCATTCTCCAAGCATCCTACTTACTTCCAGGTGTCAATGAAAATGTTTAATAAAACAGTCTCTTCTGGTAACTCAAGGCTCATATCAGCTTCCTCTGAAAATGTGCATTTTAACTGGTGAGAATTTCTTTCTCAAAAAATGTTATAATTTTTTTGGTGGGGAATTGAAGGAGTTTGAGGTGTCACTCTAAAATATGCCACTTTGGAATATTGATGACTGACTTGAAGAAACTCGGGAAGCAACAAGCATAGGGAGAAGCTTTTTCTGATCTCTCCTTAACTGCCTAAAGACAGATGGTCCAAAAAAACCTCAGTTGTCATCAATCTGCTTCCCAGGAGTTTCCTAGAAGTCAACCTCCCCACCCAGGCAGATCTTGTCACAACTTTCCTATCTCCCATTTGTTCTCCTAAGAGCCCATTTACCTTTCCTTAAAATTGTTTACGCTCCCCTAAGTTCCTATATCTCCATTCCACTCTCTTGTGTGAAGAGGGTATATAAGCTACCAAATCTCACTGATTTTGGGGGGTATTTGTTTTATTTTCCTGTGATGTTTTCATACACACAATAAATTTGCGTATCTATTTTCCTGTTAATCTGTCTCTTGTTTGTTTTATAGACCCAGGTTTTGAACCTCAGAGGTAGACGGAAAGTCATTCCCTCCCCAAGTTTTTGTTGGGACATTCTTTTGTCTGGAAGAGGGTTTTGGCACAGGTTGAGTATCTGATCTAAAATGCTTGGGACCAGAAGCGTTTTGGATTTTGGAATGTTTGCATTATATTCGTTTGTTGAGCATCTCAAATCTGAAAATCCAAAAATCAGAAATGCTCCAGTGAGCACTTCCTTCAAGAGTCATGTTGGCACTCAAATAGTTTCAAATTTTGGAGCATTTTGGATTTTAGATTTTCATATTTGGGATATTCAACCTATAAGGTCCCACAGAACCAGAGACATGTAGAGGAGTAGAGCTAGAAGTTACATGAGATTGTCTCTTTTTAAACAAAAATATACATTTATTAAACAATCTTGGAGCTACACATCTCTGCTAATAATAAAAATTTTTCAGCAAATGGCAGAGTCTTGTCTTTGGTGCTTTCTAAATCAAGTCTTCTGCCTTGAAACAGCCTTTCCAGCTCCCTACACCCTAGGAAATTCTATTTTCCCTGTAAGCTAAGGGCAGGAGTCAATCCCTTAGGACACCTGACTCTCCTCTCCTTCCAAGAGAATTAGTTCTTCCAATGGGTTTCCCTGACCCATCATTTTCCGTTTCTGATGACATTTCATTGGTAAAATGAATCAATGAATCTATTTGCCCTCATCTCTTTCTCCTGCTAGATGCCTAGCATCTTGAGGGCTATCTTATTTATTTCCATATTCCAGAGTCTGTTGTATAGTAAGTGCTTAACAGATGTGTCAAATTAATTTATTCATTCAACAGATATTTTTAAGCCCAAACTATGTACCAGGCACTATTCTATACAGTGAAAAAAAGACACAAATTTCTGTCATCCTAGAGCTTTCTATATAATGGGGTAGGAGGTGGGTGATAGATGAGAAACCAAATATGTGAGCAAATTATATAGAATGTTAGAAGGCAGTGAATGCTATGGAGATTTTTTTTTTCTTTGAGATGGAGTCTCGCTTTGTTGCCCAGGCTGGAGTGCAGTGGTGTGATCTCGGCTCACTGCAGCCTCTGCCTCCTGGGTTCAAGGGATTCTCCTGCCTCAGCCTCCCAAGTAGCTGGGACTACAGGTGTACACCACCATGCCTGGCTAATTTTTGTATTTTTAGTAGAGATGGGGTTTCACCATGTTGGCCGGGCTGGTCTTGAACTCCTGACCTCAAGTGATCTGTCCTCCTCGGCCTCCCAAAGTACTGGGATTACATGCATGAGACACCACACCTGGCCAATGAAAAAAAATTAATCAGAGCAGGGTGAGACAGGAAGTGTGGATGGGGTTGTAATTACAGGTAGGATTGTCTGCAAAGACTAAACAGTGGTGAGGAGAGAGCCATGTTGCTATCCGGGGGGAGGAAAAGCTAGTGTAAAAGTCCCAGAGCTGGCATGTGTCTTGGCATGTCCCAGAAATGGCACAAGACCACTGTGGCTGGAGCTGAGTAAGCAAATCAAAGATATAAATTTTATTGCATTGATTTGAAAGATGAAGAAAACATATTCCTTGCCCTCTGGAGACTTACAGACTAAAAGGGCAACTGAGGCTTGGAGAGATGAATTATTTGCTCAGGATCATATAATATAGCTGGCTGGGGTTTAATCTGAAGTCCTGGGGGCAGACCCCAATTGCTGCCACAGAGCCCCTCCTGGCAGGTGCAGCCCACAGGAAGACCAGCACCCTGGCCACAGAGACAAAAGGTCTTATTGTCTTGCAGTAAAAATGTCCTTATATCCTGTTCAGAAGAAAAGGGGAGGATAAGGTTCAACCAGACACCAAATTCAGGGAGACAGCCTCAGTCAGAGCTTTACCACTGCCAGCAATTTTGAAACTGACCATATTTCTGCTCAGACAAGATGTTTTCTTGCTCTGAAACCTTTTAGCAGATGCACGATATTGCCCCGGGTGTATCCCAGGACACAAGTCTTTGCTAAAGTGGTTAGACAGCTACTTTCCTTCAAAGCCAGGGACTGCCCTGGGGGTAAAACCATTTGGAGAGCGTTTTATATTTGCAAAATGTTGCTGTGACATGTTATCATTTATTCCTTTCAACAGCTCAGTGAGATCGGAGAGTGTCCTCCGATGCACTGTACGTTTGGGAGGAAGAGAAAGGATGATAAGAGGCCTGCTGATTCAGTCATGGTCATTATCATTGTCAATGGAGTTGTCACCGTTATTGTCATTTTCGTTTGTGGTGAGGTATGCGAGAGGATAAGGCAGTACTCCTGCCTGCAAGAAATTTACATTCTATTTGGGTAGATTCATCCACGTATTCATTCACATTCACATATTCATTGCAGAGTGAATAATGCCTCGCTCTGCAGGCTTTTATTAAACTCTTGTTATATTTTAGGTAATGACTGAGAGGGATTCACATGTAGACTCCAAAAATTTAAGGCATGGTTCCTGCCTGTAAGAAATGTTCAATCAAATTGGGAAGATATGTTAATTCATTCACTCCTTCCTTTTCATGTTTATTCAATAATGCCTTCATTCTACAAGCTCTTACTGAGGTCCTGTTACATACCAGATAACTATTGGAGATCCAAATGTTTACGACTGGCCTTGGGGCAAGTGTTAAGAGAAGGCTTCACAGAGAAGAGAAACTTTGCTTAGTCTTAAATAATAAACAGAATTTTATCTGGAGGCCAGAATAAAAAGGGGATGCTTTGCAGAGGTGCAAAGAAGAAGAGGCAGGAAAAGATGTGGTCTGTCCAGGGAAGGCTGGGAGTCTGGTATGGCTGGAACCCTGGATGCAAGGACAAGAGTGGCTAGAGGTGAGGTGGGAGGCACCAGACTGGGGTGGATCTGTATACCATGCTAAGCCACAAGGCACTTTTCCTTCCAGGCAGCTAGGGGAAAGGAGTGACATGATTCGCTATGGGTCTTTAGGAAGACCATTCTGATTGCTAGAATGAGAAAGGGCAGAGGGGCAAGTTCATGTGATCTCTCGAGCTACAGCACAGAGCAAGGTTCACGGCACGTGGAGTGTGATGGAAACAGGCCCAGAAACACGACACCAGAATAATGTGGTGAGAGTTGAAGTTAGGTTTGGGAGTGGAGGGGAATGTTCCTTCCCCTGCCTGATATTCCCCTCCACATGGAGGGCGCTGCCTTTGAGAAACACCCCTGGCATGTGCCCCTGCTCTTCCCCAGGCACACCCCGGTTTCCTGAAGCTGAATGAATAAGTCTAATTCTGGGCATTCTTCAATACCAGTTTTTAGTCAGTAAACAGATGATGTATTTGTTCTTCACAAGTTGACTCTTTTGTCTTATTTCTCAGTGAATTCAGAAGTGGGCAGGGGAGGGAGGTATAATTATTGCACCTCCTCAAAGAGTTAAGAGAACAGTCTTGATGCTGGCCTTCATGTTATCAAGCCATTGAACTAATGCCAGCAACCACTTACCTTCAGATTGCTTGATATGTGAGCTAGATAAAGGACTGCTTTATTTAATTCAGGACCGTACATCAGGCTTTCTGAGAAATTGAGTGAATAGGTTCCTAACTGATACAGGCAGGTCATGACACCATTAAAGCTAGGCCTCCAGAGAGAATAGGGTTGAAGATTGGGGTTTGGGAGACATCAGTGTTTAGATTGAAGTGGAAGTCATAATACTAGGTATTGCGGGAGCACAGAGGAGGGGCCCCTAATATACACAGGAGTTGAGGAAGTCTTTCCAGAAGAACAAAAAGAGAACAAATATACTGGAATAAGAGTGGGAATTTGGTGAGGACAGGATGGGATTGGGAAGGACTGTAGTCAAGGTGGGCAGAGCAGAGGGGAGTGTATATGTGCATGTTTGTGTGTGTCTGTGTGTGCACATAAGGAATGGTTTCAGTAAAGACAAGAGAAGAGAGAGCAAAATGGGGGCCAGATACAGAGGGACTTTTCAATATTGTTAATCAGATGAAGAATGATACAGATTTGAACTAAGATCCTCACGGAGGAGACAGGAAGGAAATGCTTGATTTGAGAGGGACTTCTGACCAGGAAGTGCAGAATGTGATAACTAATTGGATGATGGGGTTGAGGGTGAGGATGTGGTCTCAGGAGAATGACGGATTTCAGGGCAGACATTGCTAACCTCTGTGACAATATTAAGGCCTGCTACCATCCTATCTTCCCAGCTAACAGCAAGTCGAATATGCATGGTGCATCTTGCAGTAAGGACCACTCTATTACTGGGTTCTGAATCCTCCAGGTGCTCTGGGGTGCATCATGCTTTTCCTGATGAAATGGAAACAGAGAGCAGGCAATGTCTCCCCTCTCTTTCTTACTGCCTCATATGCAGTAGCTGCATAAAACTTTGAAGCAATAAGCCAGATAGAAAATCAAGAGAACAGCCTTGATTCTGGCCTTGACATCATTGAGCTATTGAATGAATGCTAGCAATCACTTACCTCCAGACAACCTGTTATGCGAAAAAGATAAAGCTCTGCTTATTTAATTCAGAACTGTACATCAGACTTTCTGATAAACTGAGTGAATGGATTCCTAACTGATATAAGAAGGTCATGACACTGTTAAATCTAGTCCCCCAGAGAAGATAGGGCTAAAGATTAGGGTTTGGGGAACATCAGTGCTTAGATGGAAGTGGAAGTCATGAATGGAATACATATAGAGTGACAAGTGACAAATCCAGGGATGTCTGAGTTTTTGGGAGTCAGAAGCCTGGGAAAAATGAGTAAAAGAGGTCAAGTGTGAATTCTATCACAGGGAACCTGATGGACGTCAGGACATGCTCTCTCTGGGCTTCGTGTCATTCATTCAACACTCATTTACTTAGGAACAACACTTTCCTTGAGTATCAGTGGCTGTTTAAAAAATGTCCCTTCTGGGAATGGAGTTGTCTGATTTGTGAGATCGTCATCAAGCATTTCCATGTGTTGGGAAGAGGACCTGCTCCACTTCTAAATAAACCATCAGGCATGGGCCTGTGCAGATGGTCCTGGTGGACTTGTGTACTGGGCACAGTTCAGGAAAGATTAGATGCTATTTGGCCTTACACAGCCCAAAAGTTCAACTGTGTGCAATCCAGGAATCTTTGAAAAAATCATGAAACATATACAAGTTCTACACCTGCCTTTGGAGATGTTATTTGAATTTTCTCTATAGCTGGTAAAAGTGAGCAGATAGTGATGCTGCTAATAATTTTTCTTTATGGAGCACCTGACGGCTTCCTTTCCCTCCTAATGTTGAAGACATTAGATGATGTGACTGGAGGGGAGGACCTGCCATAGAGATCTCTAGGGTTTTAGTTTTTAGTTCACCAGAGGCAGAGCAATGTTGTGGTCAGAAAACTCTAGCTGTGGCACCAACAGTCCTGGACACGGGTTCTGAGACCTGAGCCCCATTAAGGAGCCTCCTTTGTAAAGTGGGGACAATACTAACCTCCATTAGCATGCTACTTGGCACAACAGCTTGGTGGCAATGGCCATTAAGCTCCACCCCTATTTCCTACAGCCTTGTGTGAAATGCCTTTATCTGAAAGTCGGGAGTCTCAAATTCAAGCTTACCTTCAACAGTCTGTTTGGTCTTTCGAAAGTCTCCTATTTCTCAGGGCCTCAGTTTCTCCCTTCGTAAAATGAGAGGTTTGACTCAGGAAATGATTTCCGCAGGTCCCTTTGATTAGAACTGCTTCTTTGAATGTTGGTTTCAAATTCTGCAATTTATAGTTTTTCTTTTTGCCAGAAGGTGGTGCTATTGAGTCCTTGCTGTTATTACAAAGTGCTTCAAGTTCTGGGAGATCCAAATTGGCCTGCTTTTGATGCTTTGAATGCAAACTTTTGGCCGAAGGCATCTCTTTGTGGGTCCTGACTATTAATCGCCCCTGTCCCTTCCAAGCCCTGCCAACCCAGGTTTCAATCTGGCCCAGTGCTTTTCAAGTCTCAACAAACTGATCTGTTTTGTCTCAGTAACAATGGCCTCAGTTCAGGGCCATGGGAGAGAGGTTGGGAGCCTCCGGACCATTTCAGGGCATGAGGATGACAGGGGTCTGAGGGTTTGTTTCCAGGACTATGGATGGTGCAGGTTACACCTGAGATCAAGCCAGCTGAGGGCCTTGGAGAAACTGTGTTTGGCCTTGACCATGACTCCCGAGACCATTTCCTACTTCATACCACAGACCCCCATATCCTCAAGTGCCTTTTACTCCTTGTCTGTTACAGCATCTCCTCATTATTTGAACTCTCGGGTCTGATTCTTCACCTACAATTGGAAAGGTCAGACTTCAGGCTGTGGCCAAAAGTCCTCATGCCACCCTAGATTTGGGTGGGGTTGAGGGTTTGGGTGTCACTGAGGAAACCACTGATGTGTTTTAGCTGTTTCTCCTCAGGAGCGGGCCCCAGCAGGCAGTCTCTGTGTCCTGCCACAACAAGAGGGGTGGACTCTTGATGGCGTAGACCACAGTGTTGCCCATCAGCAACAATCAATGTCACTTCCTCTTAGACACATATTAATAAGGATGGAGCTGCCGAAAAAACCAAAGTCATGTGAACACCTGTGATCAAATCAGGAAGTGATTCTCACCTAGGGTCCAGTACTCAGGGTCCCTGCTGTTTTTGGCATTGGTTTCTGAAGCTCATCAGCCTCTCTCCCCTTCAGGAGCTGTTCCTATCTTCCAGGTCCCTGCTCTGCAGGAAATTTCTCCCCTCAAGCCCAGCTGAAGAACCTGCCATGGTCAAACCAAACTGTGTGTCCTTGCTCCCCACTGGGACAAAGCCCAGGAACTTTGAGTTTCAGGATTTTGCAGTGGGTCACTCAGGAGAATCAGATAACCGATGTCTTCAAAACAGTGAACATCTCCTAGGAGAGAGAGCATAAGCTCTGGAAATGCAGGGACAGGATCGGAGTCCCAGCTCTACTACCACTGTCTGGCACTGGAGCTGCCTACAGGTTATTTACTTGCTTGGTTAAGCATCAGTTTCTTTATCTGTAAAATGGGTAATAGCACCTACCTCATAGGATTAGATGAGATAACTTTGAGTAAAAAAATGATTTTATTGAAAATTTACTCTGTTCTAGGTACTGTGTTAAGCACCTTATACAGCAGTGCTGTCCAATAAAAATATAATGTGAGCTACGTACGTAATTTAAACATTTTTGTTTTAAACATGAACATTGTAAATTACCACATATTAATATAACATAACATGTCTGTTAACATTAACATAAAATGTTTATATTAATAAAATGAAAAAAAAAGCATGAAATTAATTTTAATAATATATTTTATGTACCCCCATACATGGAAAACATTTTAGCATGTGGCACCAACAAATGCTCAAAAGCTACATATAGACAGTGGCTATCATTTATGTTACATGTGTAATATATATAACAAATGGGTGCTATATATATGTTACATTTTTATGCAATATTTTGAAAGTTCTGTGGTTATTTGAGGAAACACATCCAATAGAATGTTACAGTGATCCTTAATACTTATTGATCATCATGTGCCAAGATCCATGCTAAGCATTCATTTATTTTAACTTACTGAATCGTCATACGCATTCTGGAATAGATCAGGATTAGAGGGATGGGAAAAGTGATATGGAAGGAGGGAAAGCCAGTCCCATGGGTGCATTCTTGAGCCGGTCACTGCTGCGGGCAGTTGTGTTACTGCTATGGGCAACAGTCGGGATGCTGCCGTGGAATTGTTCATGGAAGACGTAGTAAACTGTGTTTTGGTTTTCACTGATCATGTGGGGTCCTGAAGGTACAATGATGCTTGCACTTCTGGTTTGCACATGCACCAGAATGACTGACCGGACTCCACCATGCAGCTCATAAAGTGAGAGGCCCCAGGCAGAAAGCAAGAGATGCCTGCAGCAGAGGCAGGGCGCTATCACTAGTTGCTATGACAATGGCCGGAGCACAGTGGTGACTGAGAGGATGAGAGATGGGGATCAAAGGTGTCTGACACATTGTGTTGCTGGTGCGCAGCCCATGAGGTGGATTGCCAGGGTGAGAGACGTGAGTGTGCCTATGGAGGAACTGGGAGATAGTTTAGATTGCATCTCTCACATTAGGAAATGGTGCAGTAAGAGACCCCAGAGCGCTTCCTATGTGTACCCGTGGTTCAGTCAGCATTTGAGTACCAACTACTCCGAGCTCATAGGTGGCTTACAATCATCCGTCAAGTAAAAGAACTTTCTCCTTCCTGCCTGGAGAAGCCGTCTCCCTTCCCTGGAGACGGGAGGGAAGGACGGAATGTAGCAGCCTCTCCTGTCTCCAATTTCTTCAGGACAAGATACTGAGAGGAGGGGGCAATGTGAAGGCCAAATTAAAGAGGACACTGTGTCTTCAGGTGGACTGGGCTGTATTTTAATATCTAAAAGTGACTGAAAAATTATCGAATGTTACTAAGGGCTGAGAAGGAGGCTTAACATAGCCACTGAAGGCAACAATTAGAGTAAATGTTTCATGTTTATACTTCACCAAGTTTAGAAGGTTCAAACAATGGCCACGTTGTTATTTAGTTATTTATCTCATAAGACAGCTGAATTAGCAATACTTCTTTTACTTGGTAGCAGACTCCTTGGTTTGGGTACTGTCATGTATGCATGCTACCTGCAAGGTTAAGAGTATTTTATGATGGTGGTATTAGCCTCCAATGCCCTCAGGAGCTAGACAGACCCTGGAGGGCCTCCTATGTGTGAAGGAAGCAGACCTGTTTGGGGCTGATGAACCAGAGATCCATACCCTATTTAAAGGAGGGCAGGCACTGTTCTGCTCCAGCCTGTGGCCTTGCAGAAACAGCAAGGTAAAGAATTTGGATTGTTGGACATGTGTGCAAAATACCTAGCTTAATTGCTCTTCCTCCTCCTCCCTGATATTTAGAAGAATTAATGCCATCAGTTCTTTACCCTTCTCTAAATCCAGCTCTTTTTCATGTAATTTTGCAATATCCTTCCACTGTGGTCAGCCACACTTCCTCACTTCTTGTCTCTGAGCTTGTCTCATTCTTAGGGCTTGTTTTGTCCAATGGCTTGTTAATGAGTGAGCACAGATGGAAGCTTGGGATGCACTTGAGTGACTGGGCTTGTCCACTTCCTCGCACCTCTGCCATTACCATAAGGGAAACGTGTTTGAGCTAACAGCTGATCCCAGTCGGGGAAGGAGAGAGGCCTGCAGACCTGAGCCACACCAGCCAAACTCATTCTCCATTAGCCTGCCCTCAGTTGACCTAAAGATTGCAAGTGTACATGATGGCTGTTGTAAGCTCCTGGATGCAGCAGACACTGATAACATGGCACGCTTTCTTGCAGAGCCTCAGGATGGCCCCAGATTCTATTCCTGCACAGCAATCCAGGCAGTCACTATTATTCTGTGAGTGAACAGACTGTTTGCTGGGCCTGCAAATAAATAAACTGTTTGCAAGGCCTGCAGAGGGAATGGGGAGCCTGGGATGGATGGCCTGTGTGTTTGGGTGTGCTCTCGGTGTCCCTGGGTGCCCCCTTTTTCTTTCTGTATTCTGTCTGTGCTTGTCCCCAGAGAGCAGGTGGCTCAGCCACACGGAGCTGTTCTGCACTGACAGGGCATCTGATGCAGTCTGTTTGGTCCCTTTTCTTAGTATTTGTACTCCGGGCTTTTTACAACTTCAAAGAGCTTCTCACCCATATTCACTAATTAATTCATTACTCCTGTGAGTAAAACCTGAAGCAGTGAGAAGAGAATGTCATTAGCAAGAATACTGGAGGCTCATTATTTAAAAGAGGTTGGTTGCCCAAAGCCAGGCTCCTTCCGACAGAGCAGTTAACCCCTTTGCCGTTGACAGGGGCTCAGCAGGGAATGTGTATCAGGGTGGGGACCCACTAGGTGCTCAGCAGTCACTAAGCACCTACTGTGTGTTCAGCTGGCTAGGTGCCATGGGATACAAGAAATTGTAAAATGTGGCTTCAACCTCAAGGACCTCCAGTCTAGTGAAAATAGGGACTTTGGAGTCACGTAGACCTGGGTTTGAATTCTGGCAATTTATAAGCCATGTGACCTTATGCTAAGTCCTGCTAAGCTTCAGCTTCCCCATCTCTAAAATGGGATGCTAATGCCTCTTTAGGGTCTAAGTGAGGATAACCAACATAGTGCAAATGACAACTCCAGTCAAGGGCCTTGCACACAGTGAGCACTCAATAAACCATAGCTATTACTGATCTCACCCAGACAGTGGCTTCCTGCACCTCTCTCATATTCCAGGCCTACAGGACAGAGCGGTGGAAGAAAGAGGGCTGGCGGAAGTTTGGGGGACACCCTTATATCAGGGTGAAGATGAAGAAGAGGGAACAGAAAAGGAAATAGAAGGGCTAGAGAGGTAGGAGGGAAACCAGGAGGATGCAGTGCAAGCACACAGAGGCCAACGGACAGTTTCAGGATTGGTGAGGGAGGAACGTGGCTGTTATCCATGTCCTGTGCTAAGGAGAGATACAGCAGGATGTTGAACGAGAACATTCACTCATTCAATCACCCATTCAATCACTCAATAGTTACTAAGTGCCTGGAATGGACATGAAAATGCTCCACCCAGCTGTCCATCAGAGTGGAGTGTGACTGGCAGGCCAGACTCTGACCTTCTGAATGGCTCATGCATTGTGCCAGGGCACGTTTCTCCTGGGGCATGTTTCCCTGCCAGTGGTTGAATACAGCTCTCTATTCTTGAGGTGTGTGGGACTCCTCTACTGGATCCTGCAGTGGGCAGCCTGAGACTTCCCTAGAACTGTGCTGCAGTCTAAGACTCTGCCTACTCAGCCCTCTTCCTTCCCCTCTTCCTGCTCAGCTCTCAGAGCTCATTAAGACCCCTTTATCTTTCATAGGTGGCACCCATACATCTCTTGCCCTTTTACCTGTATCCTGGTATTGGCTTCCTCCATGATCCAAACTAACACAAACTCACACAGTGCCTAAGGAGTGCCATGCCTTACATTATGTCCTGGTGATAGTGACAGGAGGCAGCCAAATGCCTAGGCAGATGGGGTGGTCCCTGGTAAAACCCCACCTTCAAGCCAAAAACAGCCTGAAGGCTGAAAGACCAGACTGCTGGTCCCAGATAAAACCCACTATTCAGAGTGAGAACTACTGTTCCTGTTTGCCCACCCTTTCTGATTGGTTCTTTTTTTTTTTTTTTTTTTTTGAGATGGAGTCTCACTCTGTCACCCAGGCTGGAGTGCAGGGGCGCAATCTTGGCTCACTGCAAGCTCCGTCTCCTGGGTTCACGCCATTCTCCTGCCTCAGCCTCCTGAGTAGCTGGGACTACAGGTGCCCACCACCACACCCAGCTATTTTTTCTTTTTTTTGTATTTTTAGTAGAGACAGGGTTTCACCGTGTTAGCCATGATAGTCTTGATCTCCTGAACTTGTGATCCACCCGCCTCGGCCTCCCAAAGTGCTGGGATTACAGGCGTGAGCCACCATGCCCAGCCCTGATTGGTTCTTTCTTAATAACGCCTTTTAACCAATTGAATGTTGCCTTTTCCAGTACTACCTATGGCCTGTCCCTCTCTGATTCTGAGTCCATAAAAGCCCTGGACTCAGCCATATCAGGGAGACTTTCCCACTTTTGGATAGGGAGACCACCCCGATGTTCCCTGTCTGCTGAAAGCTGTTTCATCACTCAATAAAACTCCCTGCCTTGCTCACTCTTTGATTGTCAGTGCATCCTCATTATTCTTGGGTGAGGGACAAGAACTTGGGAACCAGTGCACAAGCCAGACTTGGCCCAGGAAGGCTTAGTGGGTGGGCTGTCTCCTATAGCAGGTAGCATGGCTGAGCAAGGCTCAGGTCTCACCAGTTGGAGGTCCCAGCTTGCAAAGTGATTGAGAAGAAAATCCTGTGCCACTGGGTAGTGTAGTGGTGACGAAGACAAACATCCTTAGCATCACACAGCTGGCACTGAAGGAGGCAGAGATGACAGGGAATAAATAGGTAAACCAAAATGTGCTAATTTTAAACAGTGAAACTTGCCACATACACACAAATGAAATAAAAAAGGCAGGCTACTTTAGATTGGGTGTAAGGGAGGGTCATTGACATAGTCATATTTGACTTGAGACCAGAAAGTTGAAGAGGTAACTATGCAAGCAATAGAGTCAGGGTGTGTGATGGTTAATTTTGTCTTGTCAACTTGACTGGGCCACAGTGCCCAGATGTGTGGCATATGTTCTGGATGTTTTTGTGAGGGTGTTTTTGGATGTGATTAACATTTATTTTATTATTTATCTGTGCATTTTTGTTAAAAATTTTAAGTAAAAGTCTGTCCAAATGAAAGACTAACCCGAGTGGTGGAAATTTTACAAAGAGATAAAACTAAGAGTTCACAAAGATTTGGAGAAATGACTACTCACATATGCTGCGATAGGAGCATGAACTAGGGTCATTATTTTGGAAAAAGTTTGGCATTATTCATGACAATGAAAGATATGCCCCCTTCTAACAATCTACTCGACAGAAATGAGTGCTGATGCTATTCCAAAACCATTGACAAAAATGCTCCAACCACCATTACTTGTGATAGGTGCAACTTTTTTTTTTTTTTTTTTTTTTTTTTAACATTCTTGACCATTTTATACACTTTATTGAAGGAAATAAAGACAGGCATCAGCAAATTTTTAACTTTTATATCCAACACTTTGTTCTTCCACCTGATTTTTTTTTATTTCAATAGGTTTTTGGGGAACAGGAGGTGCTGGGTTACATGGATAAGTTCTTCAGTGGTGGTTTCTGAGATTTGGTGCACCCATCACCTGATCAGTGTACACTGTACCCAGTGTGTAGTCTTTTATCCCTCACCTTCCTTCCCAAGTCCCAGAGACTAACATTCAAATCAGTGGACTTTGAGTAAAGCAGATGGCCCTCCATGATGTGGGTGGGCCTCATCCAATCAGTTGAAGGCCTGAGGAGAAAGAACAAAAAACTGACCTCCTTTGAGCAAGAGTGAATTCCAGCTCTCCTGGGTCTCCAGCCTGACAATCCCCCTGCAGATTTTGAACTTGTCAGCTTTCATAATCACATGTAACAATTCTTTAAGTACATCTCTTTCCATATACATGCTTACCCTATTGGTTCTGTGTCTCAGGAGAACCCTGACTAATACAGGGTGGGAGAATATTCTGGGCAGAGAGAACAGCAACCCTTGAGATAGGAAATGAGCCTTCAAGTCAACATGAAGGCTGGTGTGGCTAGGGCTGAGTGGAGGAGAGGGCACCGGAGAGATGAGGCCTCATGGAAAGAAGCTATGGGAACAGACCACTGTACTATTGTTGGTGACATGGGAGAGGACTGCCAGTCCAGTAGCGAGGGCAGAAGCCAGGCGCCAAGGCATGAAGATGCAGGTGGGTGGTGAGGAAGGTGGAGCTGCTCTGGAGACAACTCTTTAAGAGTTTTAGTGTTTTTACAGAATGAAAAGAAGCATATGAGGGGAATTTTAAAGAAAGAGAATCTTACTCATGAGTATGGCAGGCTAATGAGAAAGACTGACATGGGAAGACAAAGATGGAGGGAATAATTGGTGAGAGGACATTCCTGACATTGGTGAGTAGAAGGTTAGGGCATTGTAGTGGGTTGAATGGTGCTTACCCAAATATATCCACATCCCAATTCCCAGACTCTCTGAATGTGACCTTATGTGGGAAAGGAGTCTTTGCAGGTATAAAGATCTTGAGATGAGATCACCTTGGATTACCTGACTAGGTCCTAAATCCAATAACAAGCGTTTTTTCTGTTTGCTTATTTGAGATAGGGTCTCACTCTGTTGACCAGACTGGAGTACAGTGCTATAATCTTGGCTTACTGCAGCCTTGACTTCCTGAGCTCAAGTGATCTTCCCACTTCAGTCTCCCGAGTAGCTGGGATTACAGGTGCATAGCGACACACCTGGCTAATTGTTTTATTTTTTGTAGAGATGGGTTCTCACTATGCTGCTCAGGCTGGTCTCGAACTCCTGGGTTCAAGTGAGCCACTTGCCTCTGCCTCTCAAAGTGCTGGATCACAGGCCTGTGCTACTGCACCTACAAGCATTTGTAAGATCCAGAGACACATGAAGAACAACTTAAACTGTGGAGGCAGAGATTGAGTGATGCTTTCAAAGAAGCCAAGAATTCCTGGGAGCCACCAGAGCCTCTGGAGAGAGCACAGCCCTGCTGACAACTTGGTTTAGGACTTCCAGACTTCAGAGTGCTGACAGAATACATTTCTGCTGTTCTAGAGCACCAAGTGGTAATATGTTCTGGTGGCCCAAGGAAACTCATACAATCATGATCAACCCAAAATGGCATTCCTTCCTCCAAAAGTGTGGAGTTGTCACCAGTCTGGGGACCATGTGCTGCCCTGGAATATCTCATTTACTGTGGGCTCTGTTCCCATTCTTGTTTTTGAACATTCTACATGTTTCCATTGTAGGAGGTTAAGTGGTTCAGGGAAATGACGTGGTCTTGGGAGACAGGCATACTGGACTTTGAAACACAGCCTCTCCATACTCCTGCTGTGTGATTGCTGAGTCTCAGTCTTTATCAGGTATCCTTGAGGACTGAAGGTTGTAATTTACATAGAATACTTACCATGGGCCCTGGGACCTGGTATGTGCTAGACAAATGTCCCTTCACTTATCTCAACTTGGGAGTCTGCTAAGGCCAGAAACTGGGTGACATTCATCTTTGCACCCTTTTAAGGGTTCCTGGATGTAATAAATTCACAGTGAATTTTTTTTTGATTTGTTGCTGGCTGGTTGGTGGTAGAAATATTTATCTATTGGGTAACTGCTGTATGGTAGACATTCATCTCGGTATGTAAATGACTTACTTAATTCTTCGAGCAATTCCAAGATACAAGTTTTATTCTGTTTGTTTTACAGGCAAGAAAAAATAGGTGAAGCCAGATGTGGTTTCTGGGTTGGCCATCCCATTCTGATCAAGAGACCCCTTAGTCGAGAACATTGAATCCATCCATGCTCTTGCCATCAGCTTCCTGGGATCTAGCCGAAATCCTTCCTGCTGCAGTCTGTCTGCGTTCCCCAGAGCCAAACCCTGTCCTGGTTCCAGTCTGGCTTTCTTGTCCGGCATTTGTCTGTCTTTTTGTTTTCTCACAGTGGGGATGTGAGGTTAAAGCTTATTGCTAAAACGGTGTCTCTTCCTGGATCTTTTCACATAACATTTAATCGCTGGTAATGACTGTGACCCCAGCGGCAGTCATCTAGTGAACTTCGAGTTGGCATTTCAATTAGCTGTACTGATTGCTGGGTTTGGGCATTTCATATATTTGTGAGGAAGCTTAGCCCAAGAGCAGTCAGCTGAGGGACTTATTACCACAGTGCTTCTTGGAAGGAATAAATAACCTCATTATAGCTTCTTTTGCTCTGGTTGAAAGGAAGAAAAGTTGAATCTCTTAGGCACTTATCTGCACAGGGAGGGGCTCGGTGTCTAAGGCTACCTGTGACAAGCAGGAGGGGTTTTCTCCCTCCTCTCTCCTCTCTCCCTCCTTCTTCCCTCCTCTCCCTCTCCCCCTCATTTTTTCCCCTCTCCTCTTCCTTTCTTTCTTCTGTTCTTCATTTTTTTCTTTCCCTTGGTAAAGCCGTTGATGGTCATAATAGTAACGCAATGTCCCCAAGCCTGGCTAGTCCCTGGCTAGTCCAAATGCTCATGTGGACTATTGTCCCCTGTGAAGGTCGTCTCTTCCTTCCTCAGGTGTCCCTGGGAGTCCCCCCAGCTGTCTCACAGGTGTTTACAAGTCAGTTGCCCTGTGGGTCTGCCATGTTCTTCCTCTCCTACAGGGGCATTCTTTCATGGTGTCCTCCTCTTGCCAGGCTCCCTGGGGCACCTCATTGTGGCCAGCATTACTGGCACCCTCGGTGGGAGGGTGGCACTTCCTGGAAGCACAACATATCCTGCTGCTTGCTCAGCTTGGCCGTCCTGGGTGGGGTCACCTGAAGCCTCTCAGGGTGTCAAAGTGTGACATAGGGTTGACCTAGTTCCTGGTACACAGAGGCTTATTCCCGTTTGTCCTCCATTTTCCCCTCTCTTCTGTCCTCTGGATGCCTGAGTCTCCACCCCTCTTCCCTGCCCCCTGGGCCATTCAGCCAAGTAAACAAAACAAAAAGCCAAACAAACAAATGCCAGTAAACTCAGGTGGACAACCAGGTGCCACATAGGCTCAACTGGGATCTGCTGACACTTTAAAAAGAATCACTAAAAATGGGAGCTGTTTTTAAAATTTGAATGTACTTGACTCCACACTCTCTCTCCTCAATCATGACCACTGCTATGTGTTACTACATCCCCAAAATGAACACCGCTGTGGTCTCTGGAAAGAGCCGTGGATTTGGTGAAATGAGAGACCTGGATTTCAATCCCTCATGCTTGCCTTAACCTCTCCTACATTCCTGCCAGGCTCCCTGGACTTTCTTCAGTGCGTTGAGTTGGGAAAGTCCTAGATTTATGAAAAAGAGACCTAGGATTCAATTCAGCCTCACTGTTTGCGAGCTGCGTGAACTTATGCCAGTCAGACTTTCTGAATCTACTTTCTATTCTGCAGTAAGGAATGAATGAGATGATGACTGTAAAGTCACTGGCATGTGCGGGGGGCTCAATGTAGCTGGTCTTCCTCCTCATCGTGGGACTGTCCACATCACCTTTCTTCCAGGTCTGGTTCAAGCTCCATCAGGGTCTGAGTCTGGAGTTCTGTGGTCAGGAAGGCATGGAGGATCTCTGACAAGTTCATAGGAGGGACTCCCAAGACCATGCTGAGAGAGCTGCTCCTAGACATCATGAAAAAATGCAGTGTCAGTGAGGAGGACGCATTTGAATAGAGGCGTGAGAAAATGAGGTAGCCAATGTTGAGTGAATGCTGACCATGCGATGTAATGCTTAAAACTGCCCTTGGAGGTGGCTTCTGTTATTATTCCCATTTGGCAAATGAAGAGATGGAGGGAAGCCAGCACTTCACAGCTGGGAGGCTGTCTTGAGAGTTCAGAGTCTCAACTGATGCTCTGAAATGGTGGACTAGTTCTTGAAGAGGCCAGAGACACAGACCAAAAATCAGGTTGGAGGACAGGCAGAAGGGGCGTCAGCACAGGCTACACGGACACAGTGAGGGTGGCACTGACTTGGCCCCTGCATGGCTGATACACATATAACCTAGTCGATTGGACAGGTATCTCGATATTCTTTCAACTTGACTTTCTGGATTACTCCTTCTCCCACCATGGATAAAATCATGGGCAGTTTCCTTAGCTTTTTCAATCACTATTAGAAAGTAAATGAATAACCCCTTTGTTTTAACATCAAAAAACCCAGCCCAGTAAAATTTGCATAACTCCAGAATAGTCCCATGTAATAATATAACTCCAGTGCAGTCTAGTGTAGTCATTGACACCCTATGTTCTTATCCAGTGTAAAACATTTTTGTCCCTCTCTTCTTCAGCCTGGGTCACCTGCAAGAGAGCGAGGAATGGAGGCCATATGAAGATATACCAAAGAGAATGCTTTTGATCCATTCAAATGCTTTTAATTAAAACATCAGAATACTGAACACTTAAAATGGGCTTAAACAGTAAAGAAGTTGTTATCTCAGAAAACAATAGGTACAATAATTTTAGGATTGGTAGCATTTTGATGATGGCTTCTCCTCATGGTTACAAGAAGACAGCAGGAGTTCCAGACATCACATTTTCACCTACCTATGTTCAGAGCCCAAAATAAGCAGTCCTTGTCTTGCTTATTTTTAAGAGTGAGAAAAGTGTGTCCGGAATCCCTTCAGCTTGCTTCTTCTTTTCTCACATGGACTGTAGCTGTGGCATGTGCCTATTTCTAAGCCAGTCATTGGCAAGGAGGATAGAATTAACATGATGGGCTTGAACCAGTCAACACTGGGGCTGAGGAGGAACCATGAATCACATGGACCCTAATTCCTGAAGCAAAACTGGGATTCGCTCAGCAAGGAAGAGAGTGTGGGTGATAGTTATTTGGGGAAACCACATCTGAGTGACTCTAACTGTTTGATGTAATGTGGGTTCATGTAAGTGAACCATCTGCTATCCACACCACAGAACAGGGTTCATTATTTCCATTCTGCAGGCAAGTCAAGCTCAAAGATAATAATTCACTTGAGGGCATAGGGCCAGTTCATTGGAAAATCAATCCTGGGGCTCATATTTTTTAACTTTAACTTTACTGGAGCATGATTCTTTTCTCATTCTAACCCTAACTTTTGAAATATCAATTTTCCAAACACATGCTAGCCAATGGCCATGGGATGAGAAAACATGGGCTTTAGAACTAAAGAGACTTGGGCTTAAATCCCTGCCTCAGCATTTATTAACTCTGTGACCTGGGCACGTACTTAAATCTCTCTCAGTTTTTTCATTTATAAAATGGGAATAATAAATCCTGTATCATAGAATTGTCAGGACAAGACAGTAGATGTGTAAAGAGCTTAGCACGGTATAAGAGCTCAATAATTGGTAGGCATTGTTATTAAGTATTAGTCTTACTCTACATACCATGGAGGTCTTTATCTTTGATGACGTCCAGCCGTCTGTATATCTGTCCTTCCTTTTTGCTTTTGTTCTCTCCTTCTTTTCTTCTTTCTTTGCTTTCATTTTTTTTCTCCTACAAGTCTTTACTGATAACTTTTTAAAGTCATTACCTCTAAGCATAAAGCATAAGCATAAGCATAACTTCCCTTCCACACTTAGCTTAGTGATTCTGGGGCTGGGACTTTGCAGACCACACATCAAGCCTGGAGGAGGAAGAGGAGACTTGTTCCTTCCCATCTGTTTCCCAGGACTTCCTGTTGGCTCACAGTTCCTGTGGGCATCACCCCGGAAGCAGCAGCTCCCTGTGTAGCAGCAGGTAACTCTAGTTTGCAGTTTTTCCAGCACTTACAGAGCGAGCCTCACCACATCCCAGCTTGAAGACATCAGCGGGGCAGTGACCCCTTCTCAGATCGGGGTCTCAGGACCATGAGGGCTTCCTCCGACCTCAGAGACAGCAGCATTAGCCAGTCAGTGACCCCTCCTCAGAGGTCTGAGTTCCAGTTCCATGGAGCCCCTTATTCGAGTTTTCAGGTTTTAATAATTTCTACTTTTTCCCTAAGTAGTTACTTTGAGTTCTCTTTTTAATCTTTGAGCTATCAATTCAATAACTTTATGGCTGATTAGTATTTTTTTAATTCTTTTTGTTTAAATTACCAGTATGGGTTCTGTCTCTTGACTGGATCCTGATTTACAGAAAGGCTTCTCATAGACCAGCCACTGTTTTAGGCATTGTGGAGAGAACAGTAAACAAAACAGGGGAAACACTCACCTCAAGGAGCCTACATTCTGTCAGGCAAAACAGAAAATGAACACATACATAACACAAATATGATCTGTCAGAGGGTGGTAAGCTCTACAGTGAAAAATACCAGGGGAGGGGTGGGTGTGGTGTGCTGATGTAGGGGTGGGTTGCCCTTTAAGCTGTCATGTTTAAATGATACCTCTCATCATATATGTGAGGAGATCTTGTTGCCCCAAATACTGGAAATCACTTTGTTTCATTTATAGCACAGTCTTATGAATCTTGGAGATTTTGTAAAACCAGAGAGTGTATAGAATTAATAGGGCTCTAAATGGATGTCATACCTAGAAAAAAAAAAAAAAAGAACAGTGTTTTAATTGAGTGGCTAACGAGTGTGTGTATATGGTATTCCCTCTGAATTGACAGCATCGTCATCGAATCCAGCAATCTTCCTTAGAACAGATTCTGGCTCATTTTAAACTATAGGCGCTACACCCCAGAAGGGGTCTCCATTTTTCAAATCAAAGCTCTTGGAACTTTCCTCCTCATTTCCTGATTCTCAAAGGATTCCAATCAAATTTGTCTGCACATATTTCTTGTTTATTTTCCTGAGCACCAAGTAGGCCTCTTGAATTGGAGAATCCCACTGTTGAGGGTTTTCATATGTATGATTTGCCCAGAGTGCAGCTTCTTGCTTCTAGGATTCACAGAAAAGAGGCTTGCGGGAAGACCTGAGCACAACCTTCAGGACAGAAGGCCATGGTCACCGGTCGTAATTAATTCTACCAGCCTGGAGAGGAAACATGACTTGCATCTCAATGACCAGACTGATTTCTTGCTGATAGATGTTGTAATAGCTTTTATTATTATTATTTTTTAACAATGCTTTTACTCAAGCCTGGGAAAAACCTGAATTCAAATTGGTACATCTTTTGATTTTGCGGAACAGTCTTTTATGCTGGTTGGAACACTAGGTAGTGAAGTCAAAAAATAAAATTGCAGATGTGGGTTCCATTGAGAGGTGTACCAGGCAGGTGCATCTGGAATTGGTTTTCTTCTTGGGTGTTTACACAGCAGAGGATTCCTCATATCTTTGCTTTGGAAGAAGTCACAAGATTTTCCTCTTTGACTTTCTGAAAATGTCCCTGAACTGCATGGAATGCTTTCATTACCGAGGAGGAGAAATGGATTAGTCTTTTCTTTCCTAGTTATAGTCACAGTTCAAAGTTAGAGAAAGTTTATTTTAATTCTGCTATGAAGAGACCAGTTAGGGTCTAAGTAACTCCTGCTTCTGGGATTCAGAGATGTCAGATAAGTTGGTGGGGCAGGTGGCCCACAGGATACTAAAATGATACTGAGTGTTTGGTTTGTGCCTGGAATGTTGTTAAGGACTTCATATGCATTTATCTCATTTAATCAACACAACCATTCTATAAGATAGATATATTATTATTATCTTTATTTTACACTAAAAGAAAGAGGCTTAGAGACAGTGTCATAGTCTGTTCCTGCTGATATAACAAAATGCCATATACGGGGTAGTTTATAAACAACAGAGATTTATTTTTTGTAGTTCTAGAGGCTGTGAAGTCCAAGATGAAGGTGCTAACAGATTTGGTGCCTGGTGAGGGCCCATTTCCTGGTTCATGGGTGGTGCCTTCTTGCCATGTCCTCACATGGTAAAGGGGCAAGGCAGATTTCTGGGTCCTGTTTTATAAGGGCACTAATCCCATTCATGAAGTCTCTGCCTTCATGATCTAATCACTTAGGATTTCAAACATAATTTTTTGGGGGAAAACAAACATTCATCCCACAGAAGATGCTAATAACTCACAGTTATGCAGCCAGTAGGGGTTAGAAGTGGAACTCCAACCTGGGTCTGTTTGAGAAAGATTTGCAAGAGATGTTTACATGAGGTGGATGGGAGAAAAGAGAGTTTCTGAGACAAAATCACTTCATGCTAATTTAAATTACTTAATATTTAAAAAGAACTAGTCTATGATAAAGGTCATTTTTGCTTTGTATTAAGACAACCCAGATCAAATCCAATCTAAAGTTATTTATTGAATAGCTCTACTCTTCCAGGTATTATCCTAAGTGCTTTTAAATACTTAATTTTATTAAATTTTCTCAATTTCATGGGATAGAAACTTAGATCCCCATTTCTCAGGAGGGGTCACTCAGGTTAAGCTTGAATTAACCTGCACTGTCTACTTAGTTTCAGTCTTCCTGAAACCACGCTGAACATTTCTAATCTCTTCTATGAGATTAGCAGGCTGCTGTTTTGGTTATCTATTGCTATGAACAAACCACTCTAAAATTAAGTGACGTAAAATAGCAATCATTTTATTATGTTCATACCTTTGTTGGTCATGAATTCAGGCAACACATAGAAAGGATAGATTTTTTGATGGGGAGTATTCAACTGGAGCAGTGCTAACTATTGGTGATGTCTGAGTTGGTCACCTGGAGGTGTATATCTCGGGCTGTCTGTGGGTTTTGTTGGTTCTTCACATCACTTTTGCTGGGAATGGGATGCCCATCTTCATTCACTGTCTGGCATCTGGGCTGGTATGGCTGCCACAGTTGGAGCTGTTTAGGCATTTTCTCTCCTTCTGTGTGATCTGTGCACATAGTAAGCATGGATTTCCTCATAACATAATGATTTGAGGGCAGCTGGCTTTCCCCAGAGCTGAGTTTCTCAGCCCTGGCACTATTGACGTTTTGAGCCAGACCATACTTTGTTGGGATTGAGGTGTCTTGTGTAACAGAATGTTTATCAGCATCCCTGGACTCTACCCACTAGATACCAGCAGCACCCTCTGACATCCCCAGTTATAACAACAGTAACAACAACAAAAATCTCAGACATTGCCAAATATTTCCTGGGGGGTGCGAATTCCACACCCTCTTCCCCATTAACAACCCATAGCAAGGCTTCCAAGAAGCCTACAAAACTTCTTACGACCCAGCCTTGGAAATTCTAGAACTTTATTTCCGCCACTTTATATTAGTCAAGAAAGCCTCAAAGCCTAGCCTGATTTCAAGGACAGGATAATTAGACTCCATTTCTCAATGACAGAGATAGCGAATAATTTGCAGCCACCTTTTAAAATACATCGTGATAAAATACATATAACAAAATAAAAATATACATATATAAAACACACATAAAATTTACTGTTAGCCACTTTTTAAGTTAAGTGGCATCAAGTACATTCACATTGTTGCACGACCATCACTACCATCTATCTTCAGAACATTTTTCGTCTTCCCAAACTGAAATTTCCTACTCATTAAACAATAACTCCTTCTCTCTCCTTCCACCCACCTAGCAGCCACAGCTCTGCTTTCTGTCTTTATAAGTTTGACTACTCTAGATGCGTCATAGTGGAATCATAATGAGGCAGGAGAATAGGGTCTGGAGGCAGGGAACCTAAGGCTGATTCATGCTGACTAGATATCAGAGGATACTCCCTTCTCAACTCCTTTTTCTGCATGGCAGTTGCTGTGTGGCAGTGGCAACCTCTCCATTTTCTGTGTGGCAGTTGAAAAATGAAAATACCTCTGATTGGTTCTCTCTCACAACCAATCAGACTGGTTACAGGCCTATTCTTCATTCTGATTGGTCCCCTCTCACAACCAATTGAACTGGTCAGGGGTCAGTGAGAAACCTCTAGAGGAGCATTTAAACTACAGAAAATTCTGTAACCAGCACTCTTGCTTGAGCCCGCTCCCACCCTGTGGAGTATACTTTTGCTTATCTGCTTTCTCTGCCTTGCTTTGTTTGCGTGTTTTGTCCAGTTCTTTGTTCAAAATGCCAAGAACCTGGACATCTACCCGCCACTGGTAACAATGAGAGTATTTGTCCTTTAGTGTCTGATTTATTTCACTTAGCATAATGATTTCAAGGCTCCTCCATGTTGTAGGATGTCAGAATTTCCTTCCTTTTTAAAAACTGGATAATATTGCAAACATCTTTAATGGACCATAGCTACTCAAATTCAAATTGTCATCGGTCTACAATAAAATGGAAGACAATTCTAGTTTAACTTGGGATTTTCTCTTGGAAATGTTTGCTCAGGTCTAAAATTTGATTTGTGCTAAGTCAATAATGAGCAGACAGCTCAGTCTGACCTAATAAAATGATACCTGGGATTCTGTTTTGTATTACTGTGTGATGCAGATGTAAAATAAAATTGGATAGCTCTAAAACCAAGTGCTTTCACTGTTCTGGAGAAAAATGTGCTACATGCATTTAAAATATTCTTACTAGTGTGTTTGTAACCAGGTGACAGGCAGTGGTGGGGAGGTGGGACAAGGGAAAAAAGAGAGGCAAAGTCACTGGCTCAAGGTCCGGAGTGAGCTAAAGGCTCTAAGGTCATACAATGTCAGAGCTTGACGTGAGCTTGGAGTTATCTAGTCCCAATGATTCATTTCACTGACAATAATAACAATGACATTACATTTAATAACTATTCAGAATTTTCTAATAGCTTTCATGCCTACTCCATTACTGGATGTTGATACAAACAGCACCCTATGTTAGGATGTGCTATGCTATCTATAGTTTGAGGAAACTAAATCACATACTCCAGTCAACTGGAGTCCAGCTGCTAAGCTCCAGCCTTTCTGCCTCACTGAGCCACACTTAAATTTGAATGACCGTTGTTAAAATCATGGTCTCAGTCCCTAGGCCTCTGTCGTGTACTTCTCTCCAGGCGTTTTTTTGTTCGTTTGTTTTTTGTTTTTTGTCGCCCAGGCTAGAGTGATGTGGCGCGATCTCGGCTCACTGCAACCTCCACCTCCCAGGTTCAAGCAATTCTCCTGCCCCAACCTCCCGAGTAGCTGGGATTACAGGCATGCGCCACCATGCTTGGCTAATGATTTTGAATTTTTAGTAGAGGTGGGGTTTCACTATATTGACCAGGCTGGTCTCAAACTCCTAACCTTATGATCCACCGGCCTTGGGCTCCCAAAGTGTTGGGATTACAGGCATCAGCCACTGGGCTTGGCCCCCAGGCCTCTTTTGGAAAGCAAATGCCTGTTATGTCAGGCACTATAACATTGAACAATGTTGTAGAAGGGAATGTAAAAACACCCTTATTTATATAATCCTATGTATCACACACTATTCTAGGCATTGTACATATAAAACCTTTTTAAATTTTCTAAATAATCCCACGAAGGTAACATTCATATTTTACAGTTAGCAATGCTGAGACTTACATAGATCAAGTGATTTGCCCATCTTGGTCAGGGTAACAAAGATCTTGGAGAGACTGGGGCCCTAAACATGTCAGCATTATGAGAAATGTAAGTGTTAAATTGTGAACTAACCCTAGAGCTGTTCTATTCCTTCCCATTTATGATATCTATTTTCTTCTGCGTCTTTGAAGGTCATGTCTCTGTACAACTTTGACTTTTCTCCCCATGCTGCCTAATAACATTTGGGATCTTGGGAAAAGCTTTTTCTAATATTTACCAAGCCCTTCAAAGTCGCTAGGCAATCACAGCAGGTCTCTTTACAGAGGGTGAACCTGCTGACAACTTGAGGAAGCCTGATGCAATATCTTCAGAGCACTTGTTTCTGTGAAATTCTTGTTTCTCAGTGTTGATCTTTATGGGTTGGAAATGAGTAGAGATTATACGTGAGGCTGCTGTAGGTTCAGAATGTGCAGTACCCGAGCCATAGGTTAAAAGAATGGTTATTATTTCTGGGCATGTGACAAGGCTGAAGTCTACACATCATGATAGACTGTCACTGCAGGTTCAAGTAAAGATGCTTTTGTGAGGAAAGGGGAGAGGGCTTAGGAGAAGAGTTTGAGTCATAAGGAATACAAGTTTGGTGTTTTGCTACATCAACTGCTAAGTAACACACAGTCCCTAGATTCCCAAAGTCTTTAAGTCTTTATTTGAAAACGACAATGTCAATTTAATAATATGGATCATGGAGACTGGCTTTCGGGTGCCTCTGGGACAAGAATGTTCTACTACTTATGCTGTCACAAATTGTGATTCAATAGATCCCCAACATCCAATAGATGTTCAAGAAATGTTGGTTAAATGAATGCAAGAGGCTGCGATTGTTTCCAAGAGCTGAAATTGTACATTGTAGGTGTTGATAGTGGAGAAGATGGTATATTCTCAATTACAACCCTCATTATTACAGGGACTTAACATAGTCCAGTCTCAGAAAGGGCTCATGTTAAAGGATACACCATCCAAATAGCTAAAAAATCCTCACAGAAAAAGTAATTTATATTCATGTTTTACTCGACTGCCTCAGGGAATGTCAGAGAGGAGGGCCATCCCATCTACGGAAACACTAGGTAATATTCCCCAATCTGTTAAGCCTTTTCCTAAGTGCTTCAGCTCATAACCCTTTTTTCCTCCTCTGAATTCCTTAAGTGCTTGTACTTTGACTTATAATGCATATTAAATGCAGGCTTGTTGTTCTGTTGCTTGACCAAGTCATGTTGTCTCCTGTTAATTCATTCATTGTTTTTTAAATTTTTATTATTATTATACTTTAAGTTCGAGGGTACATGTGCACAACGTGCAGGTTTGTTACATATGTATAGATGTGCCATGCTGGTGTGCTGCACCCATTAACTCGTCATTTACATTAGTTAATCTCCTAATGCTATCCCTCCCCCCTTCCCCTTCCCCACAATAGGTCCTGGTGTGTGATGTTCCCCTTCCTGTGTCCAAGTGATCTCATTGTTCAATTCCCACCTATGAGTGAGAACATGCAGTGTTTGGTTTTCTGTTCTTGTGATAGTTTGCTGAGAATGATGGTTTCCAGCTGCATCCATGTCCCTACAAAGGACACGAACTCATCCTTTTTTATGGCTGCATAGTATTCCATTGTGTATATGTGCCACATTTTCTTAATCCAGTCTGTCACTGATGGACATTTGGGTTGATTCCAAGTCTTTGCTATTGTGAATAGCGCTGAAATAAACATATGTGTGCATGTGTCTTTATAGCAGCATGATTTATAATCCTTTGTGTATATCCCCAGTAATGGAATGGCTGGGTCAAATGGTATTTCTAGTTCTAGATCCTTGAGGAATCGCCACACTGTTTTCCACAATGGTTGAACTAGTTAAGCCCCTGCTGCATGCCAGGTACTGTTCTAGTTGCTGGGCATACAGCAATGAATGAAATAGAAAAGAAAACCCTGTCATAGTAAAGCATAAATTCTGATGTGGAATAACAGATGATAAACAATCAATATATTATATAATATATTAGATGACCACAAGTATAGTGGAAAATTAAGCAGGAAAAGCAGAGAGAGTGCCAAATGGGAGGGAGTGTAGGAAGGTGGTCAGGGAAGACCTCATTAAGAGCAAACACTTGAAGGAATGGAGGGAAGAACACATGTGAATATCTGGGGCAAGAACATTCCAAGCAGAAGAAAGAGCAAGTGCAAACGCACTAAGGCAGCAATCAGCTATGTAAAGGAACAGCAAGAAGGCCCTTCTCTCTTTCAAACCCTGCAGGGCTGGAATCATGTGTTATATATTCTGTGTCCCTCCTGTATCATCTAACTCAGGACCGGGCACTTTGTAGACATGAGTAGCATCACAGAACAATAAACCTTAGAAGAAGCTTTGAATGCCCTCATTTTGCAAATGAAAAACCCAAGGCCCAGAAAGTGAATCTGACTTGCCCAATTGTTGATACCTGTACTGTTTCTGCTCCCATGGCCGCCACTGTTACAACTACTATTTTTACTACGCTATTACCAGTAGTCAGATCCCAGGGCTCTACATCATTCCTCTCTCATGCACTGCTACACTCAAAGAAACACATTCCAACAAGGAAAAGTATTTACAAAGCACTTGCAGACTTTACCCAGTTCTCTTGAAGAATACAAAATAATCCATCTCAAAATGCAGAGCCACATGCTGCTTTCCTTTCTTGTCCCCCGTGGCCTCATTCTCCAAAGCTGTCCCATACCTCCCCCTCCTCGGACCCTTTTCTCTCTCTTCTCCAGGACAAGTGACTTTGGTCTTTTCCCCTCCTGCCTCTTCCTCTGGCTACTGTGGTTCCTTGCTTTCATTTCCCTATTCTGCACTACAGAGAATAGCCCAGAAGTGGCCAGAAAAGATAGAACAGCATAGGGGATGGGGAGAAGCCATGTGCACAATGCAAATGTTATCTTTAGCTTTCAGGAGGAGAAGAAAGGACTGGAAACCCTACCTTGTAATTAGTATTTGTCCTTGTCAAACTGGTATTTCTAGCTGGGTGCAATGGCTCATGTCTGTATTCCCAGCACTTCGGGAGGCTGAGGCAGGAGGATTGCTTGAGATCAGGAATTCAAGACCAGCCTAGGCAACAAAGTGAGACTCTATGACTTCCAAAAATTAAAAAAAAAATTAGCCATGGTGGCATGTGCCTGTGGGAAGCTGAGGCGGGAGGATCACTTAGCCCAGGAGTTTGAGGTTGCAGTGAGCTACGATTGCACCACTGTACTTCAGCCTGGGTGACAAAGTGAGGTCTTGTCTCTTAAAAAAATATTATTTCTATTTTTACGAGGTATATTGACAGCCACTTTCACTGTGTTTCATTTATTATTTTATAAACAAATTTCATAGTCAAGATTTAACTGGAGTTGGGCTTGGAACCTATGTCTTATGAAGGCCAAGCCTTCATTCTTTCTTTGAAATATTGGTTAAATAAATGAGGAAGTAAATTAATGAAATGAGTGTCCATTCCCAGGGCTGCTCCTAAAATATGTAGGAGCCCCAGGAGACTTTTTTTGTTTTTTTCAGTTATCCCAAATCAACATGTCAGCATTTTGATGCTGACATGGGCACATCTTGCATAATTTCTGCAAAAGAAATACTACACTGGACAGTAGGAGGAATACCCATGCCAGGATACTCTTCTGGATCTGGGGTTTAGCCATAAGGCTCCTGGACAATTTGATAGAAGTCCTGGAGCTCCATGGGACATCTGCTCAACCACATATTGAGGGTGGGAATAGAGGGTTGGAGAGCAACCCAAAAGGGAGAAACAGAGCCTACAGGCCATTCTGGTTCGGGCTTGGTGTACCTCTCACCTGATGGCATTTCTTGACCAAGACCCGTTTTAGGCACCAGAAATGTCTTTAGAAAATTACAAAGAGGACACCCTAAATGATGTGATACCCCTTGCCCTAGTCCAAGGGACATTAATTGATATTGTTCCACTAATAGTTAATTATAACTGTGCTTTACCCATGTACCAGGCTCTATGCTAAATGTTTTATAGTGAGCTAGATATTACTATTATCCTGTTTTACAGATGCAAAACTTGTGCTTAGATGCTAACAGACTGGCTTGCTCAGGCAGTCTGATATGGAGCCTATACTTTAATCACTTCTGTTTCCGTGCCTCAGCTTTCAGAGTAAATGCTCCTCTAGGCTTTTTGTCTCCATCCAGGAGGTCTTCCTTCCACTTGCCTTTTATTTTTATTCTTCTTTTTTTTCAACTTTTACTTTAGATTCAGGGAGTACATGTGCAGGTTTGTTACCAAGGTATATTGCATGATATTGAGGTGTGAAGTGCGATTGAACCCATCACCCAGGTAGTGAGCATAGTACCCAGTAGGTGGTTTTTGAATTCTTGCTCATCTCCTTTCTTCTTCCTCTTGTATTCTCCAGCACCTATTTTTCCCATCTTTATGCCCATGTGTACCCAATGTTCAGCTCTCATTTATAAGTTAGAACATGCAGTATTTGGTTTTCCTTTTCTGCATTAGTTTGCTTAGGATTATTACCTTGAGTTCCATCCATGTTGCTGCAAAGGACATGATTTCATTCTCTTTATGGCTGTCTTGTATTTTGTGGTATGTATGTGTTAGTGGAAAGGGGTCCTGATCCAGACCCCAAGAGAGGGTTCTTGGATCTCGGGCAAGAAATAATTTGGGGTGAGTCCAGACAGTAAAGAGAAAACTAGTTTATTAAGAAAGTAAAGGAATAAAAGAATGGCTACTCTATAGACAGAGCAGCCCCAAGGGCTGGTGGTTGCCCATTTTTTATGGTTATTTCTTGACTATATGCTAAACGAGGGGTGGAGTATTCATGTCTCCCCTTTTTAGACCATATAGGGTAAATTCCTGACATTGCCATGGCATTTGTAAACTGTCATGGCACTGGTGGGAGTGTAGCAGTGAGGATGACCAGAGGTCACTCTCATTGCCATCTTGGTTTTGGTGAGTTTTTGGCCTGCTTTTTTACTGCAACTTGTTTTATCAGAAAGGTCTTTATGAACCTGTATCTTTTGCTGACCTCTTATTTCATTCTGTGACTTAGAATGCCTAACCATTCGAGAATGCAGCCCAGCAGGTCTCAGCCTTATTTTACCCAGCCCCTATTCGAGATGGAGTTGCTCTGGTTCAAATGCTCTGACATACATATCACATTTTCTTCATCTAATCTACTGTCGGTGGGCACCTGGCTTGATTCCAGGTCTTTGCCATTTTGAATAATTATGCAATGAACATATGAGTGGATGTGTCTTTTTGGAAGAACAATTTATTTTCCTTTGGGTACATATTCAGTAATGCGATTGGTGGGTTGAATGGTAGTTCAACTCTTAGTTCTTTTGAGAAATTTCCAAACTGCTTTCTACAACGGCCGAACTAATTTACATTTCCACCAGCAGTGTGTAAGTGTTCCCTTTACTCTGCAGCCCTGCCAGCCTCCATTATTTTTTGACTTTTTGATAAAAGCCATTCTGACTGGTGTGAGATGGTGTCTCATTGTGGTTTTGATTTGCATTTTTCTGATGATTAGTGATGACGAACATTTTTTTGTATGTTTATTGGCTGCTCCTATGCTTTCTTTGAGGAAGTGTCCTTTGACTGCTTTTTAATGGGGTTATTTGTTTTTTGCTTCTTGATTTGTTTAAGTTCCTATTCTGGATATCAGATCTTTATTGGATGCATTGTATGTGAATATTTTCTCCCATTCTTTCGGTTGTCTGTTTACTCTGTTGATAGTTTCTCTTGCTCTGTAGAAGCTCTTTAGTTTAATTAGGTCCCACTTGTCAATTTTTGTTTTTGTTGCAATTGCTTTTGAAGACTTAGCCATAAATTCTTTGCCACCACTTGGCTTTTAAGCCTCTTTTGCCTCCAGAGGTTTCCCATGTGTGTTATTTCCCCTTAGGTGTCTGATTTGCATCAGCATGCAACATTACCTCACTTGTTGATGACCTCTGTTCCAGCCCCTTCCTTTGATGGCATTTCATATTACAAATGTCTCCTCAAATTCAAAAAGACCTTTTCAAACAACATTTAATTATGTCTGTAGAATGTTTCATTGCAGTGGGCTGACTCTGAACATGGTACAAACCGCAGGGTACTACTCAGCCACAAAGGACCACTCTCGCTCTGTGCAGGCCTGCGTAGCACTTTGGTTTTTGACTAGCTGCCCCCAAGAGCTTTGAAAAATGTTTTATCCCCTCCATTATTTTCCAAAGGAATTGCCAAATGAACATATAATTCTCAAAGAAGCATCTCTAAATAAAAATACCATGTCATTGGCTATAGGGGGTCTCTTCCATGACTCCTGATCTAATTACAAGGTATTTAGTCACTCCATTACCTGCTGGGATATACAACAATGGCAGTTAAATAGCAAAATGAAAAAATTTTGAAGTCTGCAGTCATTTCCAAATTGCTACATTTTCCCTAAAATTTTAAAAAATGATGTTAAAGAGTGCCAACTGATTACCCTCCTTCATACTCCCCCAAAACCTATTTGGAAATACAGCCAGAAAGTGAAATTGGACTTTATCTATATAATATTGCGTATCATTTTGGTGTGCAATTTGCAAATACATTGAAATAATTGGACTGTTAGTCCACCATTGGTCAGAGGAATTTGCATTATGTAGGAGTCAGTAAGGAACGTGCCATTCTCTCATGAAAGAGACCTCATTTTATTTGCTTTGCATTGCTAAAGATGGTGAGTAAGAGAGCTGAAAGCCTGACATTCAGCCACAGAGACTGTGGCTTGAATATTTTATATCTATCAATGGGATTCCTTTTGGCATCTTATCTGAACACAATGAATTTGATTTGGGAGCAGCAGGAGATCCTATATATCATTTTTCTTGCAATAGAAACATCCTTTGTGAGAACCGATGAGCTAGTTTGAATTCCTCTATCTCATGGTTCTATCTTCAATTGTCAAACAGTTATACTTTTCGTCCATTTTTGACATTTCCATTTTATGTGATCCTATTGAAAGAGAATTGCAGCGCCTAAGATTTAATTTAAAGCCTATTTATTGTCCTAAGCAGACACTGTGAGGGCTACTAGTTTGAATCTCTGAGGGCTGAATTTGAAAAAATACAAAGATTTAGCAATAGGCTGGGAGAAATGGCCACAGCAGAGATAGGAGAGTCGTGGAAAAAGGGCATCAATTTACTATCATAGTCCAGCCTGGAGTACCGTAGGGAAACAAAAAGGCTGTACAGAGTGCAAAATCAGGATCAATGTATACAGAATGTGTGAGAAGCAGTTTTTCTCTTAAACCAACAACAAGCTTCCTATCAATTCTATTTGTCCTACAAAAGAATGGGCCGCCTCAAGGAGGTACATAGTCCAGGCCATCACCCACAACAACCCTGTGTGCTACGTAATGCAACAGCATTTAACCAATAGTCATCTATCGCCCAGAGAGGCTGTTGGCAGTCTGTGATCACAAAGCTAGTATGTGTTGGATTTCAAAGCCCAGTTTGTCTGACCTCAAGCCCTTTTCTTTCTCCATTATGCCAACCTATTCCACTCTGATCCCAGTGAGCTCCACATCATGGGAGGCCAGGCAGAGACAGGTTGGCAGGGGAAATTTGTGCCCTGGGTAGAAGATTAAGTTGGATGACCTTTCAGGTCACTTCTAATTCAAGGTTAGTGATTTTATGGTCTTGTGACTCTGGCAGTCTCCTCGCTGAGACAAGATAAAAAAGGGGGAACCATATATTATTTTAATACCAGTACAGAGACTTCAACGCTTTTTAGTCCCTCCCCCAAGCCAGTTTCTTCTTTCTCAGGGCTCTCAAACACCATGGCTAGATCACCTTCAGTACTTAACACACTGGACAGATTTAATTTGTGCCCTTGTCTGCCTCTCCTGCTAGATGTTAGGAGTCATCTCTGGGTATCTTGTTCCTTACCTGTAGCTTCTTTCCCACTTCCATTTATGGTGCAGCCCATGCCTGGCACTTCAGGGTTCTTGGAAAAAGTGAACAGATACGGTGGTTTATTTTGTTAAAGCACCTTTTATTAATACCACCAAGCTAAGGGATGTAAAATTGTAAAAATTTCGGGAGAAATATGGTTATGCCCCTCTGACCAATGACTTCAAATAGGGAGACGGCGCCATCTCTGGGCGGTGTGCGAGAGTACCTCTCATTGTATAAGATACAGATGAACTTAATGCATCAGAAAGAGTAAGCTGAGGCTTTGTAAAGGTGCTAAGAAAAATTAAAAGAGGAATTTAGCTATGTGTAGAGTAGGAAAGATAATAAGGAATTCCCACACATTCCCATAGTTTGTGTCAGGCAATATGGTAAGAACATGGCAGAAGGAGACAGAGGTGCTAGTACTTGTTTGTTCTTGTCAATTTTTTTTTTTTTTTTTTGGTGACCAACTCCTGAGCTTTTCTGTTTAACCCCCTTTTCTAGAAATTTTATATATCTTTGACCAAATGATTTACATGGGAGTTGTCATAAAACTATAACATGGCCTGCTTCCCTGGCCCAGTTGACTTGTCTAGCAATGGACTCTTCACTCAGGCGTGGACAATGAATCCTTTGCCAGGAGGTTTGGAATTGGGGAAAAATAGATCTGTCAATTTTGGGTGACCAATTCCATATGATAGAAAATGTGGGACCATTCACTGATCATGTTTCCCATTAATATAAAGATCAGTGTCAGGTGGTAGAAGCAAAGGCAGCACAGAGAGGGGAGCCAGGATCCAGGTGAGCTCCAGTGCTTCTCAGACCCTGTGACACCCATGACCTTCTCCGTTTGGTTACTTAACCTCCTTGTTTCCTTTGCAGAGGCAAGTTAGGGTTTACTTTCTGTTACTTACAACCAGAAGACTTCTAACAAGTATACTGTCTGTCAAGATGAATGGCAATCAACTGGAAATGTTGGAGACCTCTATGTAACCAAGGAAAATAGAAGCCCAAGTAGATTAAGGAAAGTTGAAGAAAAGACTGAAAGTGTTCAAATGTCTCAGCCCAGAACACTTCCATCCAAGGGCTTTAAGAGTACTCGTCAGTGTGAAGCAGCTCTCTCTGGCAGCAATCTCTCAGGAATCGTGGAGGATGTGGGAGGGGTCAGCTGAATGGAAATGGAAATCTATTTCCTAAAAGGATACTAAGAGTTACTTTATTATCTTCCTTCTTTGCATCCCAATTCACATATTCTTCTGTGATCCTTAGTTCCTTTTTCTGTAAAATACAGATACCAAAACACCTCTCTGCCTTCCTTGTACACCATGAGATGCACATGAGTATTAGAAAGTGCTTTGAACATCTATATTTTCCTAGAAAGGCCAAGGATTGCTATCACCATTAAGCTGACTAAAATAATAAACAGAAAGCAGTTGATAGCCTTGTTTATTACCAAGCTAGAGTCAGGTAATAGTTGCTAACAACATTTTTAGCACTACTCTATACCAAATATTGATGAATTGTCAACTGTAAATTCTAAATTGGCTTATTTTTCTGGATTAAGCTACCATCTTGTATAATACTTATTTTACTAGGGTTGGATAGAATTTGCAGCCATTTTCATCTTAAAGAAAATCTTGTACAACTTGTTGTCCATTGGGTTACAAATACTAGCATAGCCCTGAAATAAACTAGGCCATTCTCCCACTCTACAAACTTCTTTAATCACTTATTCTATGAAAAGTAAGCTAACTTTTTAGTGTGGCAGAGGATAAGATTTCAGAGAGCACAGAATGGCCACGTTGTATAAGCTCACAGAAATCCAGGGAGGAAAGAATTTTAGGAAGATGATCTCAAAACTAACAAATGTGAAGATAATTGAAAAGACATCCGATCATTCATCAAGTCTTAGTGATTCTACCTCCTTAATATGTGTAGATTCCATCTCTCTCTTTAAATCCCTATTGGCAGTTACCAAAGCCCAAGCCTCTATTAACTTTTTCTAAATTATTGCGACCAGATCCTAACTGGTTCCCCAGCATCTCCATCAACTTTGGAAACACCTTTTCTCCACTCTGGAACTTTGACTTGGAGACAGAGTTTGATAGAGGAGATTGATAGAAGGTTTCCTAATGACCTTTCTCCTTTATCTCTGCCTTCCATCTTTTCCCATCTTTCCTTGAGATAGAAAGGGAAAGTTTTCCCTAGTTCTTTTCTTCTTATTGGATTGGGACTGCCCTTATGCAAAAGGGTAATACCAATTATGCCAGGACAACCTGTTGATAATAGTAAAAGAAGGAGATAAAGGAATTTAGAAAAGTCTCTTTCTTGACAAAATCTGCATTTCAATACTATTGTCTGGTTGCAACTTCCTATTTTGTATATTTGTTCAGCAATGGTAATTCTTTCCTTTCTCCTTGAAGACCTATTGTAATTTTCTTCTCTTCATCTCAAGGCAAGGCAAATAGGTAATTCAGATTGATTACACAGATTATGTACACAGAAATGCAAAGGAGAAAAGCTCATTAATTGCTTAAAATATGAGGATAGCAATCCCTGGCCTGATAATTATTCTTATTTTATGGAAGAGGAATCTGAGGTTCAGAGAAGTTAAGTGACTTTCCTGAGTTGCAGAGTTAGTAAATGGCAGAGGCAAGATTAAAATCCCAGGAATATTCCATTTTTAAGCGGGTGCTGTGGAATGCTGAATGGCTTTGATTAATGGAGTGAGAAGAATTTGGAGTTCCCAGGAAAGGAGGAATAATGGTTTGAGAGAGAAGTCAGAAAGGGGATGGAGACAGCGTGTAGATGAGGTGAAAGGTGGTGAATTCCCTTTCTTCCTGCATTACTCACTCGCCATCATTTTGCATTCATTCATCATAGTTGGTGGTATCTGCTACATTTTAAATTTGCTAGATCACTTGCATGTGCTTGGTCTCCCCTCTCTGTCCCATAAATTTGCAGTTAATTTTATATATGTATCTATTCTTAATGCTGAATAAATTTTCTGGGGTTGGGGGGAGGCAGGGAAGGGAGGGCCTCTTAAAAGGGGCTAAGTTTCAGGTCTGAGGGCCCCCCTTGACACAGGCACAGAGAAATCTTGTAGTAGTAGGCAGTAGAGGAGGTCATAATTTTGGAGTGAGATCTTTGGTGTCATTTTTAGAAATTTTGTGGGGAGAACTTGAACCTATGGAACTGATGGAATTGAGAGTTTTGAGCCTATTTTATATAGCTCTCCTCAGGGCACACAAGCCCCAGGTGATCTCTGGGTTGTATCTGTTCTTGCCCCTGTTCCATGTACTTCTGGAATGTCAGGACCATGACTATCTTATTCCCTTCCATCTCTGAACCTCACGTGGTTCCTGCTTCATAACAACCATAAATAATTTGTTTGAGATGACTGGCTCTATAGGGCCATGGGGGCAGAAGTGTGAATGAAAAAGTTTCAGTAGAAAGTCTGAGATGGGAACATAGAAGCAGGAGATGTTGGCCACATGTCCAAGACACTGGGTAGCGGTAGCTAAAATAAACAGCATGATTGAATAAATGTATTATTTTTGTTTGAAGATGAAAATACATGGCTTAAAAATGTTAGTGGGCAGAGGGGAAGAAAAGGATTCTCATTTTGGAACAGATTTTGTCTCCCTGATTACATATTTACTCTATAAAATAATTTATGTAAAACACTCATCTGAACATCAGCAACTCACTGTCTCATCTGCAACAGCTGTTGTTACATTACGTTCCTTCTTCAAATCTTTCAGGACCTTCCAGAACCTTCTGTGTACAGTTTGTAGTTTAAAACATGGTGATCCGAGAATGTAGAAATTAATCTACATATCTATAGCCAACTAATTTTTGACAAAGGCACCAAGAACATTCATTGGGGACAGGACAGTTGTTTTAATAAATGGTTTTAGTAAAACTGGATATTCATATACAGAAGAATAAAATTAGGCCCCCACCTCTCTCACCTTATACAAAAATCACTCAAAATGGATTAAAGACCTAAATGTAAGGTGTGAAACTATAAAAGTACTAGAAGAAAAAAAACAGGAGAAACTCTTCAGTACATTGATGTAGGGAAAGATTTTGCGAATAAGACTCAAAAATATAAGCAACAAAATCGAAATTAAACAAATAGGATTATATCAAGCTAAAAAATTTCTGCACTATAAAGAAATCAACAGTGAAAATATAACCTACGGAATGGGAGAAAATATTTGGAAACTATTCATTTGACAGGAGATTAATATCCAGAATAAACAAGAAACGTAAAAATCTCAACAGCCAAAAAAAAAAAAAAAAAAAAAAAAGGAAAAGTTCAATTTAAAAACATGGGCAAATAATCTGAACAGTCATTTTTCAAAAGAAGACATACAAATTTCCAACAAGTATATGAAAAGCATTCAACATAACTAATCATCAGGAAATGCAAATCAAAACCACAATGAGATATCATTTCACCTTAGAATGACTATTATCAAAAAGACCAAAAACAAAAACAAAAAACAAATGCTGGCAAGAATGTGGAGAAAAGGAAATTGTATACTGTTGGTGAGAATGTAAACTAGCACAGAGAACAGTATGGAGATTCCTCAAAAAAACACATGTAAAACTACCATTTGATCCAGCAACCCATTACTGGGCATTCATCCAAAGCAAAGGAAATTAGTGTATCAAAGAGATATCTAGATCTCCACGTTTATTGCAGCATTAGTCACAATAGCCAAGATAGAAATCAACCCAACTGTCCAACAACAGGTGAACAGATAAAGAAAATGTGGTATATACACACAATGGAATATTATGTAGACATACAACAGAATGAAACCCTGTCATTGGCAGTAACATGGATGGAACAAGAGGACATTATGTTAAGTGAAACAAGTCAAGCACAGAAAGACAAATATTGCACTGTTCTAACTTACGTGTGGGAACTTAAAAAGTGAATCTCATAAAGATAGTGAAAGATCGGTTTACCAGAGGCCAGGAAGGGTAGGGGAGAGGAGAGTATGAAGAGAGGTTGATTAAGGAGTAGAAATATATAGATAGATAGAAGAAATAATGGCTGGCTGCGGTGGCTCATGCCTGTAATCCCAGCACTTTGGGAGGCCAAGGTGGGTGGATCGCTTGAGGTCAGGAGTTTGAGACCAGCCTGGCCAACATGGTGAAACCGCAGTTCTAGTAAAAATACAAAAATTAGCTGGGCGTGGTGGCACATGCCTGTAATCCCAGCTACTCAGGAGGCTAAGGCAGGAGAATTGCTTCAACCCAGGAGACAGAGGTTGCAGTGAGCCAAGATCACACTACTGCACTGTAGCCTGGGCCACAGAGCGAGACTCCATCTCAAAAACAAACGAACGAACAAACAAACAAAACCAAAAAAACCCCCAAAGACCAAGTTTTTGGTAGAACAGTTGAGTGACTATAGTTAGCAATAATCTATAGAGCATTTCAAAATAGCTAGAAGAGAATAATTTGAATGTTCCTAGCATAAAGCAAAAATGAATATTTCATTTAAATATAAAAAATTGGA
Organism: Papio anubis; assembly: GCF_008728515.1. Classification (NCBI taxonomy): domain Eukaryota; kingdom Metazoa; phylum Chordata; class Mammalia; order Primates; family Cercopithecidae; genus Papio; species Papio anubis. Next base: position 121,128,752 of record NC_044983.1, read on the forward strand.
TATCTCAGTTCCCCTGATTTGATCTTTACAAATTATATGGATGTATAAACTTATCAGAAAATATGTACATCTATTATGTATCAATAAAAAACTTAAAATATACAAAACACTAAAAATGTTGATGTCGTAGAAGTAAAAAGTAGAATAGAGTATACTAGAGGCTGGGAAGGGTAGGGGGGTTAGGGAGAGATTTTTTAAAGATAGAAAAGTACAGTTAGATAGGAGAAATAGGTTCTAATGTTGTATAGCACTGTAGGATGACTACAGTTAATACATACTTTCAAACAGCTAGAAGAAAGATACTGAATGTTTCCAACACAAAGAACTGACAGATGTTCGAGAGGATGGATAAGCTAATTTTGCTGATCTGATTACTATACATTGTATATATTGAAACATCACTATGTGCCCTATAAATATATATAGTTATTATGTGCCAGTTACAACAATTTTTAAAGAAAAAAGTAAAATAAAATATGATTTTACATTTAAAAAAAAAAAAAATTACCAAACAAGCATGGTGACCCTACTTGACCTGGCACTGCTTCCTTCTCCAGCCTTATATTCATCCACCCTGTAGGATGCAGGATCCACTCTGTAGGACACCACACTCCAGTGGTATTAAATCACCTGAGGCTACTGGAAGGCATCATGCTCCTTTACACAAATTATCTGCCTTCCAGCAATGTTCTCTCTGCCTGAAGTTTTCTTTCTCACTCCTTTTCTGCTTAGAAAAGTTCTCCTCTTAGCACAGATATTGCTTCCTTCAGAAAGCCTTTCCTGACCTCAGCCATCTTAAAGCTTGCCATGGTTTGAATGTTTGTTTCCTCCAAAACTCATGGTATTAAGAGGTGAGACCCTTAAGAGGTGATTAAGCCATGAAGACTTTGCTCTCATAAATGGACTTAATGCTGTTTCATGGAAATGGGCTTGTTATTGCAGGAGTGTGTTTGTTATAAAAGTGTGGTAACTTTGACCCAGTTTGCCCTTTCTCTCCTGCCCTTCTGTCTTCCACCACGGGCTAATGCAGGAAGAGAGCCCTCCCCAGATGCTGGTGCCTTTGTCTTGGACTTCCCAGCCTCCAGAATGGTGAAGAAATAGATTTCTGTTCTTTATAAAGTACCTAGTCTCAGGTTTTTTGTTAGAGCAGCACAAACAGACTAAGAAAGTGCTCCCAAGGAAAACTGCACTTTCCTCTTTGCTAATCTCTTGTTATATCATGCAGTGATTTACTGTTTGATAGCTATCTAAATTTTGAGTTTTTGATGGCAAAGACCATTGCCTTTTGTCTCTGTGTCCCTGTTTCTTAGCCTGCCACCTCATCGAATAGGACTGCAGTAATTTGCTATTGGCTGAATGAAGTAAGATCAAAGAACACTTAGACATTTATAGCACTAATTATTTCAAAATTCTACTTTAAAACTTTTTTTTGTGATTTGATATTTTTATGGCTGTTTGATTCTAAATTCTACTTTTTCATCACATCATTGTGTGGTCCATTTCAAATCTGTACAGTTCTTGGAGGCAGTGGTGATAACACACAATACTGCCTTCTTCTTATCTTGGATAATTTATCCAAATTAATATTTCTGGATCGAAGAGTATATATTCTTTTTATTTATTTATTTATTTTTTGAGACAGAGTTTCGCTCTTGTTGCCCAGGCTGGAGTGCAGTGGCGTGATTTCGGCTCACTGTAACATCCTTCTCCCAGGCTCAAGCGATTCTCCTGCCTCAGCCTCTTGAGCAGCTGGGATTACAGACATGTGCCACCACACCCGGCTAATTTTGTATTTTTAGTAGAGACAGGGTTTCTCCATGTTGGTCAGGCTGGTCTCAAACTCCTGACCTCAGGTGATCTGCCTGCCTCAGCTTCCCAAAGTGCTGGGATTACAGGCGTGAGTCACGTGCCCGGCTCAAAGACTATATATTCTTTTATGACTCTTTTCACCATTTGCTAAATTGTTTTCTGCAAAGATGTGCCACTTTATAGTGCCACCATTATATCTATTTTTTCCTCAACTTTCCTGGTGGAGTTTTGCCGTTTGAAAAAAAGAATACATTAATAGATGTAATTTTATTGTTTCAGTAGATATAAAGTGGTTGTTCAGAATGTTTTAGCATGATAATTATTAGAGAGAAAAATTTCCTGTGTTTCTCATTCACATTTTTCTTATGTCAATTACCCACAAATATGAAGACAAATAACTTTGAAGGCAGAAGAAGAGTAAATACTAATACTGAAAAAAGCTGAGATAATTGGTGGAGAGTAACCCCAAAAGTTCCTGGAGAACAGGAGATGAGTTTATACTTGTAAAGATGGAGGAGAACAGTTTCTCCTAAGAGAAGCATAAAAGAAAGATAGATAGATAAGGGGCAGAGATACAATAATAGAAAATATTAACTCACATTTTTTTGAGTATTTAGTGTGTGAAAATTGTGCTAATTGCTCTTCATAAATTCCTTCTTTTAATCTTCAGAACCATTCATTTCACAAAAGGGGAAACTGAGGATCCATGAAGTTAGGAGACATGTTCATGGACACTTAGAATGTCCATGCAGAGCTTGAATTCAGAGTCAAGTCTGTACCCTTAACTATGATCCTGAACTTCATAGCTGAGTTGGAGGGGGAGAAGATGAGGTCTCTTTTTTTTTGTCATCTTGATTCAGTAAAAGAGAAGGGGAGATGCTCTTCTGAGAAGGGCCATACTGAGGAGAGTGTTCTAGGGACATGAACTGATAGCAATTGTGGGCAGCATCCAGCATCCTGGTATGAATCTGGCTGGCCTGTTTCTGTGATGCTTTTTAGTAGTATTCTGGGCTCTGGGGAGAAGAGCAGACAAAAGGCTGAGAGAGGCATGTCTAGGTTTGTGTGCTGCTGGGCTCAGCTGGAGCTAGGGAGGTGGCCCCAGCAGTGTAGTGTCAGGAGGGCAGCATTAAAGTGGTTGTCGAAGTTGTCCAGGACACACAGGGACCCACACATGGCTATGGGGATTACCTGTCTCAATTATTGATGCCACTTCTGTCACTGCTACAGCTATTATGACCATGACTCCCGACTGTCAGAAAGCATTGATTGATCACCCACACGGTGCCAGTGCCTGTAATCTCTTCGGCGTACTGGCTCTTGTGTAGGTTGAAGAGGGTTATCGCCAGCAGTAGCTGTGTCTTTTTCATGGCTCCAGCTCCCAACACCAGCCTCTCCCATTATGATCCTAGACTGGCAGGTCTGTGGCTCCAGCTCCTGCCTATGTGACCGTTGCGATTACTGTTCTCACTTGGCATATGAGAACACCAAGGTGCAGAGAGCAGTGACTTTCCCAAGAACCCCAGCCGCTAAGTGAGGAAGCTGGTGTACAATCTGGGGTAGTCTGATGAGGGAACTGAGTGAAGGAACAAGTCCAGAGTCATGCTGCTGGTAGGTGGTAGAGTCGGAATCCCAGTGCAGGCTGTCTGAAAGTGGAGGAGTGGCAGATGAGGACTGAGAGGGCGATCTAGATGCAGAAAGCCTCTTTGTTCTTGATTTTGCTGCTCTTGGGCGTGAAAGCAAAGCCAACACCTCCTGGAAGAGGAACGCAAGGAGGGAGAGGAAGGAAGGAAGGAGGTAGAGGAGGAGGAGGACCCAGGGCTTTGGCCTTGGCTTTGACTGTGTCTGAATGGGCAAATCAACACAGCGGCATCAGAAGCTCTTTGTCTCCCCAGCAGCTGACCCCGATTAGCTTCAGGCCTCAGTCCTTCTCCAAAGCCACCGCCCATCAGGGGCTGGTTCTCTTGCCCTTTGCCCAGGCTTTTGATCAGAGGGCACCAGGCGCTAAAGGCACAGCTAGGAAGCTCTTCCTTAGGGCTTCCTGGGACGGCTTCAAAGGTCGGAAAGCAATTTGCAGCTTTTGTGTGGAAGACCATGGGGTTTGGGGAGGGAGCGCTCCCGTTGGTGGGGAGCTAATTAGGGCCAGTAACTGTTTGGCCACTTCACTCTCACTTGAAAGCCCTCTGGGATGATGTGGTGGGGAGCACGGAGACCACTTTGTTCTCAGCAGGCAGCTTGCTGCCGCTGTGTGTAAGTGGCAGGTTTGGGACATGAGGTCTGGAAAGACTGGTACTTAATAACCCTCAGGAGATTTGTGAAATGGACTCTCCATGAGTGGTTGTCCTGTATTTACATTCTGCAGTATGTTGCACCAAGGCTACAGTGCTCTAATGCAACATTTTTTTTCTTTCTGGGATGCCTTTCTATGTACGACTACTAATTATGGATCACATATACTGTTGTATCCTTATTAATAAAAGATATTCCCTCTTATCAATGAATTAACCGTTGCCATAGTGACTAATGCACTTTACAAGAGTGAAATTGGAATATTCTAAAAGCGGATCCCCTAAGGAAATGCCGGAAAAATAAACAGACATTTGGATTATTTATAAACCACGATTCTGCTAGGTTTTTTTGGGAGAAGGGGCACAGAAAGATGTGCTGTTAGACCAGTTTGGGGGCATAGAGGTTGTATGTAGAGCTATAGCCAAAGGCTTCACTTCTAAGGTTGGCGAGTCCTGATTCTAGTTTTGAATTTTCTGCCTATTATATCTGTGACTCTACACAGGTGAGTTGCACTCTCAGTTTCATCATGGGGATAATTGTGGGATATCATAAGACTGTGAATAATAAATCAATGACTCAGCCAGTAGGTCACATGGAAAGTGTTTGGTATAGATCAGTGGTTGTTATTGTCAAAGTAAACATTCATTGGTACGTGTTACCATCTGATTCCCACCATACTGGTTGGCAACTGGTGGTTATTAACCAGTAATCACCATAGTTCAGCCACTAGCTATCTAATTCTTCAGCCTCCCCTCTCCACCTAGTAAGCAGCATACAGAAACATTCAATTCATTCCTGTTTTGTTACCAGAAGATTGGACAGTAATTTCTATTGCTATCCTAATTAGTCCCCATTCAGTCTTTAATTGGGACAAAAGTGACTCGATAAATGTACACAGATTTGCTAAAGAATTGGATTATGTATTATAATTTAATTATGCCAGGGGCTGTTAATGATTCTTTAGGCCCTTATGTTTTCTTTCTTTCTTTGTGTCCTTTATGTTTTGATCTACTTTCTGCTTTTGTTCTTTTGATGTTCTTGTAGCAACCTCACAGGACCCTTCTGCAATGTACCCAGGGTCTAAGTATTCTGTTGAAAGGGCTTTGTTGTCCTAACTGCAAATCCTCACAAGCTGGCATGCTTCCTTTTCCCTGGGTAGCTTTTCTGTCCTGTGCTCCTTGAGCAACAGTGTTTACAGAGTGAATTTGTGCATAGTGAGCAGCAAGGCATAGCCATTTCATGGTCTTGCCTTCTTAAGCATCACACTTTGGAGCCTTGAATAAATAGGGTACGTATAATTCAATACTTACTGGAGAACATTTATGGTCTATCAGGTACCTTGCTTCTTGGTTTATGGGTACTAATAAACAAGAATTTGGTTTAATTAACACACAATTCTGAAAGGTAGGAAATAGTGGAGTCAAATACATTGGAATTGGAATTCTGGTTCTATTTTACATTTGACTCTTGAGAAACACGGGTTTGAACTGAGAGGGTCCACTTATACACAGATTATTTTCCATTAATGCAGTTGGCCCTCGGTATTGGCAGGCTCTGTATCTGCAACCAAACCTGAGGCTGGAAGATTCCACATTTACAGGATTCGAAACTTGCTGATACAGAGGACTGACTGTTCCTTTCATATCTGCAGGTTCCGAAGGACCTACTGTGACACTTGAGTATGTGTGGATTGTGGTATGTGTGGATGGTCCTAAAACCAATCCCCCAAGGATACTGAGAGATGACTATACTAGCTTTGTGACCATGCATAAGTCACTATGGCCTCAGTTTCCTCATCTGTAAAATGCCAATTCTGATAATTGCTTTAAAGAATTATTGAAAGAATAAGTGGGATATCATATTTAAAATGCCAATCAGGTAAAATAAATGTGATTTATTTTCCCCTCTTTAACATTCTGTTGAATAAGTTCTGCAGGTGTTTATCCCTCCAAAAACTGTCCTGTATTGGTGTGTTTTTGTTTTTGGCTTTCTTTGTCTTTGGGATCTTCACAAGTTTTATGTCAAATGAAACTTGTTTTCTCCACATTACTGGTCGTAGCAGTCACGACTTCATAAAATAATCTCAGATGCAAGTGAAATACGAAATTCACTAGGTGTCCTAAGCAAGCTCTTGAGTGTCAGAAAGCACTGGGATGTGGTGGAAAAGCCCCAGGTAGACATAATATCCGGACTTAACTCTAGGCTCTTTCTGGTCAACTATACCTGTGACTCCATTTTCTTCTTTCTCAGAGAAGCATAAGTCTATTAAGCCATTGTTATTAACATAACTAACATATGGTACACTTATTTTTAAATAATTATCTTTTTATATTTTTCAGGGCTCAATAACCTGGAATAAAATGAATAAATAAATAAAAATAAATTCATTTCCTTTGGTCAAACCCAGTGATGTACTGAATGGTAAGAAGTAGAACTAAGGCTCCAGGACTGAAAGATTGAAAGATACTAGTCATGCCAGATAGTCTAGCCCCTTGTAGAAATATTTTAAAGTATGGATAACCTCTGTCTGCCCAAACTGTGGTTTGGAACATAAAAGAGAAGACAGGCCAAGCCATTCCAGTCCGTGGCTGCCAAAGCCTGTGACTGCTACTGCCAAGCATCTTCCAGGCTTGGTGTTGGCTCTAGCTGGAGCTGAGATGTTTCCATCTGTACAACTGCAGGTGGTTATATAATTAGCAGTATACACTTGTCGGGCTGTAAAGAGAAGTCTGGTAACAAATCCATCCTTGGTGCACATGTGTTGGGTGTTACAATTGACTGGAAAAGGGTCTGATCTTCAAATAAATAGATCAAAACACTTTTTTTGTGTGTGTTTTTTTAAATTTATAAACACTAAACAAATTTTCTTAACTTTTAAGTTCAGGGGTACATGTACAGGTTTGTTACATAGGTAAACTTGTATCACGGGGATTTGTTGTACAGATTATTTCAACACTCAGGTATTAAGCCTGGTACCCATTAGTTATTTTTTCCTAATTCCCTCCCTCCTCCTGCCCTTCAGCCTCTGATAGGCCTTAGTGTGTGTTGTTCCCCTCTGTGTGTCCATGTGTTATCATCATTTCACTCCCACTTATAAGTGAGAACATGTGGTATTTGGTTTTCTGTCCTTGTGTTAGTTTGCTAAGGATAGGGGCCTCCAGTTCCATCCATGTGCCTGAAAAGGACAAGATCTCATTCTTTTTTTATGGTTGTGTAGTATTCCAAGGTGTACATGTACCACATTTTCTTTATCCGTTCTACCATTGATGAGAATTTAGGTTGATTCCTGGAAGACAGTATGGCAATTCCTCAAAGACCTAAAGACAGAAATTCGACCCAGCAATCCCATTACCAGTACCCAAAGGAATATAAATCATTCTGTTATAAAGACACATGCATGGCTACATTAATTGCAGCATTATTCACTTTTTTATTTTAAATCTTGCGAGGTTGATTATTTAGGCAAAGTCACCATTGAAGCCTAAATGACTGAAAGGGCAGTGACAAGCAAGCTTGAAGTATATCTATATCTTCTGCTGTCCACTGAGCTTGAGACTTCTCTGCATCCTTCAGAAATCTGCTGAAGCCACAGATGCCCTCTGGATGGGTCACTTTGCAAGAGAATCTGTTGCACTTCCTATCTTCTGCCTTGTACTAAGGGATCTGATCTTGTCATAGTATTCGACTAATTTCTCACCCCTCTTGACCATGTGGATACACATTTACATACCTGCCAAAAGTATGGACATACTTGGACATACTTTCAATTGGATGCCACTCAAATAGAAGACAATTTATTACTTTTAACCAAAAATGCGTTTATTCAAAAGCTGTACCAAAGATATAAGTGAAGACAGAGTCCCAGCTTAGCAGAGAATCAAAGTTCTATTAAGCACCTCTCTTTTCTCTGCACAGTTATTGATTTCCATAGTGCACGCAAGAAAGAGAATTTGGAATCCAGACTTTGATCCCAAATTAATATATGTGTTAGGATGGGAGAGGTTATATTTCAGTCCTCTACATGCTCTTCAGTATCTGACTGTTTAACTTGTTCAGAACTAGGTGAAGAAGAGAGGTGTTGGGTGCTCCCTGAAAACTCCCAACAAGGTTGTTTTAATTTCTTTGCCACCAGTGACTTCTCCAATCTCAGTTTGGGTCCTCTTTATAGTTTTGGCTAAACTGAAAATGACTAAAATTGGAAGTGACCATAAACTCAAAATAACCCTTAATCTTTATTTGATGGTCACTTTTCTCACACAATAAATGGCTCTTTCAATCACCTGCTAGCAAAAAGCTAGCTGGACATCAGGAGTGAATGGTCATGTTGGCTATTGGCTGTGGTTCTATTAATCGTCATCCAAATGGGCACGGGATTTCTTAAAAGTCTGGAAAGGCCCAGAGTAACAACAGAGCCCCTGTTTTTTAACATGTGCTGAGGTGTCCTCCTAATGGTTTTCAGAACTGAGAACAAAACCCCTTATCTGGATAAAGGGCAGGACTGACATGTCATTCAGGGCATGGACAGAGGCAGAAACCAGACCTTCATGTGTGCATGTATCTATGCATTAATCAGCTACAGCATGCTTTGTGGACCACCATACCTGGGAAGGTTTTGCAACCTATCTGGCAAGATGAGATAATGAGTTTCCACATTTAGCATTTTGGCTTTCCAGGCATCAGAACGTTTTAGCTTTAACTCAAAAGCTTATCACTATACAAATAAAAATAATTTAACTTTCCAATAGTAAGGGGAAGAAGACTTTTTAAAAGTCTCTTATGAAGCAGAATAATAAGTGAAAAGTAAGAGAAATGAGACTGGTTGGATTTTTACACTTTACAAAGTCAGAAGAGGGAATTTTCTGAATGCCTTTTACCAACAGCAAGTCCTCGACACCCAGCTCAAGATTCGAGCAAAGCTAGATTGGCTTGTCTCTAATTTAGGATAGAAAAGAGAAAAAATGAAAAAGTTAAACCCCAGGGACCCAAGGGAAATTTCTAAAAGCTTCTTATATTTTGATACTGTGTTCCTGGTTTTAATCCTCTTTTTGAATCTAGTTAGTTCATGGCTGCCAGATTAATCTTCCTGAAATACCATTTTGTATATGACACTTTCCATGCTCAGAAATTCACAAGAGTGGTTTATTCTCCCCAGGAGGGGATAAAAGTTAGTAGCCTGGCATTCGAAGGCCATTTGTGCTGGCCTCTGCCCACCTGCCAGACGCTTCCTTCAGAGCTACAGCCACAGGATTCTCCCTGGTCTTTTTCTGAGCAGCCCGTGCACATTCTCCTTTCTTGTTTTTTCCTTACATGTGGTTGTCAAACTCTGGTATGCATGAGAATTACTTTAAATGCTTGTTAAAAATACCAACATCACCATCATCCTATTCTACCAAATAGGATAGACTCTTTACGCTCAGTTCTGCTTGTTAAGTCTTAGTCTTCTTCTTCTTAGTCAAGCCTTGATTCAAAGTCGCCAGAAGTCCAGCTTAGATAAGCAAATTTGAAAGGAGAAGGGCATCCTAGGCAGGGGGAGAAACCAGGCAAAACTGGAAATGTTTGGAAACCATCAGTCAAAATTTGGGTTAGCAGATTGAGTCTAAATGACTCAGCGTTGCCTAACGTGGCTGCACGGAGGAATTCTAATGCCTTTTATTGAAAAGGTGCCTGTTTCAAGGCTGGAGAGAATTAAGTCTAAGTCCTCACTGATTTGCTGATACTGGGCTGGCTTGGACAAGTGCCTTATTTCTCTGACATCGACTTCATCCACTTGGAAAATGGACTACATGTTTTCTTTATTGTAGAGGTAAGATGTTATAACACGTGCAATGCGTTTGGCATATAGTAGGTACTTAATAAATGTTGGCTCCCTTCGCTTCTGTCTGGGTGGCTGAGACAGGCTGAAGAGCCAGCTGCTGTAACACTGTGGCAAATTCCCATTTCCAGCTAACGACTCCTGCATTTCTATGTGTAAGAATTTCCTCTCTGAGACATGCTTTTCATGTCCGTGTGCTAGGCTGGACATGTCAGAGAATTAGCCCTCTTCAAGGACAGCTCTCAACCAGTGACTAATGGGAACAGTTGTAACTCAGCTTCCTCATCCCTTGGGTGTGATAACTCAGAGTGACTGCATGGGATTAAACTCCAGGCAACCATAGTGGTAGCTGGCTTAAAAATTGGCCAGTTAAAGATAAACCCCTAATTGACTGTCTGCTCTCCCTTGTGTCATCCACTCCCTGACTAGTCTTTATTTCACCTCTCAGATAAACTAATTATTTACACGTGCCCATCTCAGGGACTGCTTCTTTTGAAAGAATCCAAACTGAAACAGACACTTAGTCAACTTTTCTCTTCACAGCTTCTCCCAGTAGAGCTGCTCTAGCAGCTCCCAAATGTTTTATGAATCTGGGTGGAAGAATAGGTATATCATCTCAGTCTTTATAAACCATGCTGTCATCGTGGAACACAAGAAATGTGACAGTGGCAATAACACGCTACATCTTAGTCACTCTAATGTGTAAACTAATACAACAGTTGGGTACATTCCATGTCTCTGATATTAAATGATGACTGAATTATTGATAACTAGTTCCACACGCCCTTGAATCAAATATTAATGTAGTAATATCTTGCATGTGGCAACTGGATTCCTTCTGAATGATTTTATCACTCAGAAACCTGCCCATGTCTTTCCCCTCATACAAGATGAATTGGTTGCATTCCAGAAAGATAACTTGTGGAGATGAGATGTTTAAACATTGACTATTGTGTTCTATCATAGTTGACACACAGCAGGGTTTTCCTGGGACAAGTGTCAAGCACCAAAGAAATATATCAATTGTCTGAGACTTTCATTAGGGTCTATTACAGAGTTTGTTTTTGCTGACCTATTTCATGGTAATCTTGAAATGGAAAACACAAAACTCAGGCATGGAAGAACTGGAATGGGCTTTCCATCTGCACATTTGCTGCACATTTACGTTTACTATATGGTTGCAAGGATTTCTGTTTATGTAATCTCACTCTTTTCTGGATTCTTGTAGCACTTTTAGTCCTGTATTGCTCTTAGGTGCTTATGTCTTGTATTACACATTTACTGGTGTATGTCTTCTCTTTTCTATTGGATCATATTCTCCTTGAAGTGTTTTTGACATTGAGTATTCAGTGTTTTTGGTATTCAGTGTTTTTGACATTGAGATGTTTTCTCCCCTAGGTCCTTATATCTTACCTATTCTTGCATTCTCAGCATTTAGTAAAGAATCTAAAATATTGTAGGTGCTTCATAAATGCTTGTTGAATGACAACATTTGACACCAAATGCATGCAATATTGATACCTCAGATACAAAAGACCTATCATCTCAGTAAGGTTTGTGTGCCTTGGGATGCATAGTTTGTATCCTCATTATCTTTCTTCTGGATCTAGTCTCTTTAAAGATTTCAGAAGAAAAAAAATTACACTAAGAGACCTCTTTGGAAGATGTTAAAAGGACATGTTAGTTTTTATTAATTTTGTTAATATTGCAGGCACTCACCTTGTCATTCAATAGCATTTATGGAAGCCTACTATGGTTTGGGCTCTGTACTGGCTTCTTGGAATATTTAGTTTTTCAAAACATTTTGCCACTCATTGCTATGTGCATTTTGATAATTACAAGTCATTGATGAACCTACACAAGGGTCATAAATAATTATACAATTTTTATAGTGTGTTGTAAAGATAGGAATTAGCTGGTGATACCATTACTGAAAAAAATATTCTTATATTTTATGTAAAATATAAAATTTTAAAAAAAGTAACACTGACCAATTTCCAGATACTAGCCACTATTTGTATATGAATTAACTGTGCCAAGCAAATACTGACTCATATAAATACTTAAAACAATCCTATGAAGTATGTATTGCCATCATTTTATTTTCCCAATAAGCAAACCTACCTGCGGCCAGACACAGAGCCAGGAAGTAGCATATTCGGGATATGAACACAGGAAATCTGACTTCATAATTTGCTCACTTCACCACTGTGTAATGCTGTTTCTCATAGCTAGTTGTTTCTCATTTTATTTTGGCTGCCAGGATGTTCAGAGACAAATTTATCATTGAACTTTACATTTACATTTAACTTTGACTTGAATTTCTTGGCATTTGTTTTTCTTTTGATCTCATCTTCCTCTATTTTGCTGTTGCCTTGATTTTTGAAAATTTCTATTTTTTAAAACTTATTGCTTTATATGTGTGGGTGACAATGATATCATTGGCTATAATGCAACTTTCATTATGGATATTTTTAGGCAGAAGATATCTGGTAATTTTATAGCCAGTCACTTCATTAGGAAACGATGATCTGGATAGGTGAAGTGACTTGTTCTGATTCACATAGCTGTTGAGTGGTCACCCTGTTGGAATAATCCAGCTCCCCTCGCTTCTGATCTAATGTATGGTTTTCTGCCACACCATACTGTCCCATGTCATTTCATGCTCATTTACGATGAAAGATCATTTCTCAATCATTTCTTATGTTTTCTTCACTTCCTAGAATATATTTAATTTTATGTCCTAAGAGATAACGTAGTGTATTAGGAAAGTTATGGCCCCAGAAGTCAGGAATCCCTGTGACACTAGACAAATTACGGGACTTCTTCGGGCTTTGTTTTTCTCACTTACACTAATGTCTGAAGTGCTTTTTGTACATGGATGTACATACTCACTAACATTTATAATTTATTTCACATGCAATTTATTAAGCTCATGTATCTAAGAATTAAACTTTGAAAAAAATTCATGACTGTTAAAATTACTGATTTAAATTTTGATCAATTAAATTCTCTCAAATAATTGATTGCAACTTCGAATTTAGTGTAACACTCTTTTAAACACTGCACACAAATTAAACTACAGGCAAAACACAAACAGAATAATTATAAAATATATTATTATACCTACATTCAAACCAATTCTAATCTGTCATTGTAGTTTCAATGGATTTTCTTGTTAGCTTTATACAGCTGCTTCTCAACTTACAATGGAATTATGTCCTGATAAACCCACTGTAGGTAGAAAATATTGTAAGTTAAAATGCATTTAATACATATAACCTACAAAACATCATAGCTTAGCCTAGCCTAGCTTAAATGTGCTCTAAACACTTACATTAGTCTACAGTTGGGCAAAATCATCTAACACAATGCCTATTTTGTTTGTTTGTTTGTTTGTTTTTTGAGATGGAGTCTCGCTCTGTGGCCCAGGCTGGAGTGCAGTGGCGCGATCTCGGCTCACTGCAAGCTCCGCCTCCCAGGTTCACGCCATTCTCCCGCCTCAGCCTCCCAAGTAGCTGAGACTACAGGCGCCCGCCACCTCGCCCGGCTAATTTTTTTTGTATTTTTAGTAGAGACGGGGTTTCACCGTATTAGTCAGGATGGTCTCGATCTCCTGACCTCGTGATCCGCCTGCCTCGGCCTCCCAAAGTGCTGGGATTACAGGCGTGAGCCACCGCACCCGGCCCACAATGCCTATTTTTATAACAAAGTGTTACATATCTCATGCAATTTATTGAGTACTGTACTGAAAGTGAAAACTAGAATGGTTGTAAGGGTACTTGAAGTACAGTTTCTACTGAATGGTATTGCTTTTGCACCACTGTAAAGTAAAAAAGGTCTTAAGTCAGACCATCGTAAAGTTGAAAAGTCCTAAACTGAAGCATTGTAAGTCAGGGGCCATCTGTATTTCGTTTTATATTTTCTAAGGGTTATTTATTCACGTCGTTGGGGTATCTCTGGACCTTCATTAATAGTATTTTGGAATGCAGGAAAGCAGTAATCTTACCAGATGCCAAAGAAAAAGAGTATCTTTGTGGACTATTTAAGGTTTCAGTACCTAGGTTTTAGGTCAGTTGATCCTCACTCAAGAGCACAAGAACGTCTGGCTTGCCCAAGGCCATTCAAATATATGTCACTGACCCGTAGAGATACACTTATGTTAATAAGGCTTTTTAGATGCACCCCTTCCATATTTGCAATTTGGTATTTCCTTACAAAATGATGTACATCTTTTTCTTTACTTTTTATTTTGTTGTATTTTTCTCTATTAAACTTTATTGAGATGTAATTTATATACAACAATGCATCCATTTTAAGTGTACAGTTTAATGAATTTTCACAAATAAATACTACATTATGTAAACAACACCACAATCAATACACAGAATATTTCCATTATCACACACATTTCCCTTGTGCCTTTTGCTGGTGAAACCCCACCATGACCTGGGGGTTGCAACCTGATCTGACCCCTACAACCACTGATCTGAATTTTTACTTTTTTGGAGTTTTGAATAAGCAAGGTCATATAGTATGTTTTCATTTGTATCTGTATTCTTTTGCTCAGCAAAATATTTTTGAGATTAATTCATGTTGTGTATATCAGTAATTTATTACCTTTTATTGCTGAGGCATAGCAGTAATAGTTGTATTAATAACAGATACATGACTTGTTTATCTACTTATCAGTCAATGAACATATGGGATGTTTGCAGTTTTGGGTGACTGCAAATAAAGCTGCTATGTACATTACCATACAGACCTCTGGGTGAATATACATTTTCATATTTCTTTACCAAAGGAGTGAAATTTCTGGGTTCTATGGTAAGTGTATATTTAACATTTTAAGAAACTACACAAATTTCTGAAGTGGTTTTACCATTTTATTTTCCTAACATCAGCATAAGAGGGTTCTAGTGGCTCCACATTTGTGAAAACCTTGGCATTGTCAGTTTTTCTTTTTAAATTTCAGCTGTTCTATTTGGTGTTCAGTGGTTCCTCATTGTAACTTTAATCTGCAATTCCCTGATAATTAATGATGGTGATCACTTGTTCATATGATCATTGCCCATTCATGTATTTTTCCTGGTAAAGTGTCTATTTCGTTTTTTGCCTATTGAAAAAACTGTATCTTTCTTTCTGTTTTCTTATAGAGTTGCAGGAGTCTTAAGATCTATTTTGGATGCAAGTGCTTCTTCAGATATATATTGGAAATATTTGTGTGGGGAATATTTTGTCTCAGTCTGCTGTGTGCCTTTTCTTATTTGAAAAAAACAGAAGTTTTAATTATGCTGGGATTCAGTTTTATATCTTTACATTCACTGACCTTTTCTTCTCCAGTATCTACTATGCTATTAGTTTCATCTAGTTTAATATTTAGTTTTATTATTTTGTTTTTGACCTCTAGAAGTTCCATTTGGTTATTTTTATTATATCTTCCACTTTTGTTCTTCTTATGCTCATGTTTTTCAATTACATCCTTGAGGATATGAAGAAACATATTTACAAAGCTGTTCTTAATGTCTGTCTGCTGAGTCTATCATTGCTGCTGTTATGTGTCTTTTTCAATTGGCTGACATTTTTCCAGTCTATGCATTACAATTTTCTGTTTTTTGGTATGTCTATTATTTTTTGATTGAATACAAAATGTACTGAATGTTGTAAATTTTATGTTTTTGATGGATGAATTTTGTTATACTTAAAGAATTTAGGTTTTCTTCTCTCAGAAAGTTAAGTTACATGCAGATCAGTTCATTCTTTCAAGATTTGTTTAAAAGGTATTTTAGGGTACATCTAGAATAACCATTACTTTATGGCTAATTTATCCTCACTTCTCAAGCATGAGCTTCTGAAAGCTCTACAGATAGATTACCTCTTCTATTCACTGAGGTCTCTCTCCACTGGCTAGTGGAATCTCTAATGATTCTTGGCCCTATGTGAGCTCCTGGAATTTTTTGACTTACAGCTGTTGAATAACAATTTTTTCCTTGAAAGTTGTTCCTTGCCTGGCCTCATGAAGTTTTACCCTACATATGTGGAGACTGGTATTCAGCTGAGGACTCCAGTGTTAGGTGGACTTCTGCAATTCCTTTTCTGCATAGATTTCTCCTGTTAGGTACGCGTTTTCCTCCCCTGTGCCACATTTTTAGAAATTACTTGTAAGCAAAAATACCTGGATGATGGTAGGACTCATCTTATTTGTTTTTACTTTTCCAGGGATTACAATCCATTATGCATATTATTGAATAAGAGTTGTTTCTTATATTCCAGTTTTCTTGTTTTTTTTTTTTTTTTGGTAAATAGTGTGAAGGTAATTTCAGACTCTTTTACTTCCTCATGGATAGAAACAGAAGTCATGATGTATATTTAATATGTCACTTGACCTGTGTTGCATAACCTATTGACCTTTGTGATATATTAACTTGGTCTATTTGCATTATTAAAATATATGTCATCAATATGCATTTTACAGTATTCAATTAAATTTCAAACATTTGTTCTTAGAGATGAGAAAATGAGTTTGCATCGTTAACAATCCTCTTTAAGAACGTAAGCCTTATTTATAATTTTGGAACATATTTCAAGCTGCTTTTATATTTGGTTACTGTATATATTCTCTAGGAGTATTTGTCTCAACCTGTTCATTGTATTCATTTTTTCTCCCTACAAAGAGACTTAGCACATTTGAAGCTTTATAAATAGACTTGTACTGAATAGAAGAAACAAAATATGCATATATGTCTGTAATCTAAATTTCCTAAAAAGAAGTAAAATTAAGTATACCTTATTATATTCTCCATTCTTTTATTTTTACACCTGCATTAAAATTACTTTATGTTAAAATTCATTTTTTGGGATATCATTATGAACTAATGGGCTTTCGCAGGTACAAATTGTTTCAATTAACCATAAAACTTTAATACTTATTTGTGATGCTGAAATTTTCACAGGTTGGTGGTGCTAGACCCTCTAATTAGAATCTTTTATTCTTTAGGCAGTGTTCCATAATTACTTTTAAGCTCCACTCATTATTTCTTCTACAGACTTGCTCAAATGTGTAATACAGAGTGAATAAAACCCTTCAGTGTTTTTCCTTTGTGAGTCTTTGAATACAATTTTGAGTGTTTTAAAGAGTTGATTATGCTCCCATTACTATTGCGGTAACTCGTGGGAAATTCTCCCACCTTGCTACCCTCCACTCCTGTTTTTCATAATTGTGCTGGCTTATTCTCCATTTGATGCCTACCCCCATGTCCGCTAATTCATTTTCTACTTTTGTGCTTCCTGCTTAGCTCTCTGTGTGCTGGTGATATGGAAGTGGAGCAGGGAAGTCGTGGGAAAGGAAGGGCATGGTCCCTGATGAGGACTCCTCCCTGGCCTGTCCCCGCGGACCTAGGTGAAGACAGACACTCCTGCCTTTGCAACCAAATGTTGCATTTCCCAAGACCACCCTGGCCCACCACACCCCATGCTGTCCCTATAAAAAACCCGAGACCCTAGCAGGCAGACATACAGGCGGCTGGATGTCAACAGGAGTACATCAGCAGAGGAACACATGGGCGGCTGGATGTCAAGAGGAACTCACCGGCCTAGGAGCACACTGGTATGTTGGTAGGCCATCTACCAGCAGAATGATGCGGAATTTGGCCAGGGCGGTCAGAGGAGAGCCCGGGCCGCTGAGTGGCCTGACTCTGGGGAAAAACCATCTCCCTTCTGTCTGCCCGATCTGCTGAGAGCTACTTCCACTCAGTAAAACCTGGCACTCATTCTCCAAGCCCACGTGTGATCTGATTCTTCTGGTACACCAAGGCAAGAACTGGGATATAGAAATTCCTCTGTCCTTGTGATAAGACAGGGGTCTAATGGAGCTGACTCAGGCAAGCCGCCTATGGATGGCTAAACTAAAAGAGCACCCTGTAAGACATGCCCACAGGGCTTCAGCTGTAAATGTTCACCCCTAGACACTTATGTGGGGTCAGAACCCCACAGCCTGCCGTCTGTATGCTCCCCTAGAGGTATGAGCAGTGGGACACTGAAGAAGTGAGCCACACCCCCACTGCACGTCCCGCTAGGGGGACAAGGGAACTTTTCTTGTTTCACTGGAGACTGATCTGTTTGGACTATATTAAGGGCTTTGTTGGTTCCCTGGTTTATGGTTTGACTTGGCCAATGGAAGACATCATCTGGAGATTGGGGTGTTTGGAGGGTTTGAGGAGAGAGGGTTTGGGATACTTACACTCCGGCCTCTTCCCTGTTTCAGCGTTGCAGTTTGGTAGTGGTGGCATCTTTTGACACTAGAATTCCTGCACAGAGTTTTCTTCTCTCTCCTTCTGTGCTCACCAGACTGCGGTAACATTATTTCCTCCCACTGTCCTTTCCTCGCAGGGTAATGACTTATTGCTATTGCTAGTCTCAGAGTGCCTCCACATCATTAGTTCCTTTATTTTTATCAATGGTCATAAATTATCTTTTGTTAAATCCTTTTGAGTAGAATTCCGTTTCCTACCTGGACACTAATGCAGAGATTATTACAAAGTCCTCACATTACTGTTGGCAAAGCTTGAGCTCTCAACTTTGAGCAGACAGGGCTCTTGTGTTGGTTAGTAAGTGTTGATAAACCAAAATGTGGTGCGGATACATGGTTCGCCTTCTACTCTTGGAAATATTAGAGTTACAATGAGTGTCACTCTGAAGGAGGATGGACTTTAATGCATCTAATATGCAGCTTCTGACCATCTATCTAATCACTCTGCATCTGAAACAAGAAATTAAAAATACAGCAGGATTTCTCAATTTCAGACTTTTGTGAACCTTAAGTTACTTTTGTTACTTTTCAGTTCTTGACAGTGGTTTTTAATCTTAATTCCTCAGATAGGAAAGCAGAAAGTCACTAGGATCTCACAGGCTGAAGTTAAAAGATAAAGGGTTGCTAAAATGAGGGTATCAGGACAATGCCATAAAATGTTTAATTGGCCTTATTTGTAAAACAAGAAATAAAGCAAACTGCTTTCTTATATCTCTGTTTCTACCCCTCTGTGTTGTCATGTCCACATTCAGATCCCTTCCGTAGAGGTGGAGGTGGCTTCTCTCTTCTTTAATCTGGTTTGGTCATTCAGCTTCGGATGTGGCAGCTGTGAACTGTTGGCTCCTTTAGAAGTAGAGAATGTCGTGTCCGCTTCTGCTCCAGGATTCCCATTACTGTTTCCTTATCATCCCTTCACTTTGGTTCTTATCTGATTCGAGCATGAAGCCAGCACTGAGTCATTTTGACCATTTGTGTCTGAAAGTTGTTTTCCCAAGTGAGTGACAAAGTGTTCCCCTTCTCCTGGCTCCTGGGGAGTGACTGTGGGCTCTCTTCCAAGGCTGTTGCTGGAGAAAGCTAGCTTAGTCCTCTGAGAGGGCACACAAGTTGATTCCTCTGAACTTTGTATAGTGTTTTGGTAGAGGATGAGATGGGTGGGTGAAGTTCTCTTACAGGGTGGTCATGGTGGCTCATCTCTAGCTTATTGTCTGTATTTTCTAAATATGTTAACTTCTAGCAGGTAGGACAGCTATGACTATGGAATGTTACATTTCAAGCCTATTGTTATGGTTTGCTACATTAATGGCCACTGTTGATCCATGCCTTCTTGTATTTATGTTCTTGGCTGGTCTCTTCCCCTTCAAAGAGGGATAGCTTGGTGACCCTTTTTAACCAACAGAATACAGTGAAGTGGTGCCATGCAAGTTCTGGGTCTAAGTCCTAAGAAAGCCTTAAATCTCCTGCTTTTGCTTTCTTGGGACCCCTGAGCTACCATGTAGACATTCAGATTACATTACTAGAGAGAGCATGTGGGGAAGAAATATGGAGAAGCCACATAAAAAAGAAGAGGCCTTGAGACGATATGGAGAGGGTGTAAGAGAGAATCCTAGCTATCCCAAAATCTCCAGCTGAAGCCAGCCCCTAGCTAAGTCAACTGAATGCAATCACAAGAAATGTCTGCTAGCCAGATGAGCAAAAGGACCACTCAGCTGAGCCTAGACTGTTATGTGTAAACATTCAACATGCTACTAAATGCACAAGGGTGACAGAATGGAAACACTCACACACTATAACTTGTATCCATATGATCTTGAACACATGCCCTTACAGACTGCTCCCTAGCTGAGCTCATTTCTCTCCTACTACCCAGAGGGCATATTTAAGCATGTCCCAAAGTCCAGATGCAAGACCAGAGGCCCACTTTTGGTACTCACTTTTACTTAAGGTTCCCCTTGTGAGTTCTAGTTTCCTATTTGAGCAGTTTACCCTCTGACTTCAATATTTACCATACTAAAGGCAATAAAGACTCCCTATATTAATTCAAATCTAAGGGGTGGAGTGAGGTCACATTTTGTTTCACCATCACCAGCTGTTGACCCTCTTCTCCAGAGCAGGTAGTCATTCCTAAAGATGACAGCACATGAGATCTTCACAAAACCCTGGGCAATTTCTTTGTTGGCATAGTCATTAGTGCTGTTTGCTAAGGATTCT
Organism: Papio anubis; assembly: GCF_008728515.1. Classification (NCBI taxonomy): domain Eukaryota; kingdom Metazoa; phylum Chordata; class Mammalia; order Primates; family Cercopithecidae; genus Papio; species Papio anubis. Next base: position 121,149,175 of record NC_044983.1, read on the forward strand.
CGTTTTTCTATTTCCGGACATAATCAAGGATTGCACCCCCTTGTGGCCAGGTGGCCCATCCACTGGAATGGAAGTGATGTGTGTTACTTCTGGGCTGGATGTTTTCAACACAGATTCGAGACTATCTAAAGCTCTCTTGCTTTCTGCCAGAGTTGGCATTGGTGGCCACTTCATCAGTCAAGTTCCTGGGGTCAGGTGATGTGGAGCAAAGCTTTCTTGCCAACCCTCAGTCAGACGATGCAACATGAGCAAGAGTAATGTTTTGAACCACTGATGCTTTGGTGTTTCAGTAATTGGAGCATAACCTAGCCTATCCTGATTGACCCATTTGCTGATATAAGAGAAAGCTCTTGCTATGGAAACCCTACTCTACCTTTATCTCTCATGTTTGTCTTTGTGATTAGAGCTTTCCTTAATGCAAAGCATACAGTCTTATTTTTTATTTTTTATGGTTTTTGAGACAGAAAATTGCTCTGTCACCAGGCTGGAGTGCAGTGACATCATCTCGGCTCACTGCAACTTCTGCCTCCCGGGTTCAAGCGATTCTCCTGCCTCAGCCTGCTGAGTAGCTGGCACTACAAGCGTGTGCCACAACATCCAGCTAATTTTTGTATTTCTAGTAGGATGGGATTTCACCATTTTGGCCAGAATGGCCTCAATCTCTTGACCTCGTGATCCACCTACCTTGGCCTCCAAAAGTGTGGGATTACAGGCGTGAGCCACTGCGCCTGGCCTAATCTTATCTTCTTATTGTCGACTCTCCTAATCTTAGCTTCTTATTGTATATTAGGTCTAAAATACAATACAAAGGCCAAAACCTTTCAGCTAACATTTGGGGCTTTCCCATATTTTGACCCAGCCTTTTTTCCTATATGTCTCTTATCGTTCATGCTAAAAAACTCTAAACCCCAGCCAAGCTGGGCTATTCACAGTTTGCCATACATGTCCTGTATTTATTTTCTTCTGCTCTTAGCATAGTGATTCAGAGCAAGTGCTTACAAGTCAGATAACTTAGGCCCAAATTGTGGCTTCAGCTCTCACGGTGTAACCACCAGCAAGTCATTTAATCTTTCAGAGGCAGTTTCTTCTTCTGTAAATGGGAGATATAATATCTTCCTTGCAGTATTAGGATGAGAATTCATGAGAAAATGTTTGAAGTATTCATCACAATATTTGACTCATAGAAGGCTCTCATAACCTGAAAGTTTAACTACACTTTCATTCATTTCTTCTGGATGGAATCTCCTAGCAGTGACCCTAACTCAGTCCTTCAAGGACAGTTAGCAGGCTTTGTCATACCACCTGTGTGTTGTTATATCCAGCCCACAATTCTTTCTTCATCGGTAGCAACTTTATATCATCTTTTATCATCTGAGATTCCAAAATAATTATTGGCACCTCTTCTAGGTCACAAATTATGACCTGACATACACTTTAATATTTTGAATATATGTCTTTTATCATGTATTAGACTTTAAATCTTCCTGAGGTTAGAATCTGTCAGTTTCTCAATTTTGTATGTCTCACCACATCCAATACTTGGTCCCATAAACCACATCATGTAAGAATTTAATAACAAGCTTTTAAATGAATAGTGAATAAAAATTTGCCACATCTGTCTTGGGTCACACCAGTCATTTTTTCACTTTCCAAGTCTTTAGTTTCTACTGAATACTTTATTTATAGCAGGAAGGGCAAGGAGAAAGAGGCAAACTTTGGAACGCCTACTGAGCTAGGTACATTACAAACATTGCCTAACTGAGTTTTCATTTTAGTCCTTTGAGGCAAGTATTTGTTAAGCCATGCATCCAGGGCCACACAGGTGGTAACTAGCAGAGCTGGTGTGTTGATGTCTAGAAGCCGTGCTGTTTTCATTGTAGGATATTCATTTTTGAATTGGGCTTTGTAACAATTTTTACATTGTTATCAAGCCCTCAGGCCAACTTATTTACTGTGCTGACTCTATTAAATGGGAGGGAGACACTTAAATATGCGGTTCTTAAACACATCACAATTTTTTTTCTTTCAGACCTGGAGACAGCTTTAGAGACTGAGACAGGGATATTCGGGGTGACTGCCCATGGTGGGTCAATCCCGAGTGAGGGGCAGCCATCCTGAAATGACCTTGGGAGTTCACTGGAAGATCGGGTGGATTTACACAAATATCTCCCCAGGACTCCATAAGGCAACCTATAGGTTGAGCACAGTCTATAGAGGATCATTTCTTCTGGCGTCCATGGTCACAAAAAAGAAAGTAACAAACAAACCCAGCTAAATTTGATGAGCTGCAGGACAATGTTATTGTATTCCCGAGGAAAGGAGAAAGGGCGTTTCCACATGCATCACCTCCAAAACCAATACATCTCTTGGTAGCTAATGGCTGCCATTAGAATTTGCTGAACAAATGGGATGAGAAAAGGCTTTGGGAAGTTGTGACAGGGGGAGGGATGGAGAGGGGCAGTGCTGTCTTATTACCCTTGGCCAGGAAGTATTGTTCATTGAGTTGGTACCCAGCCACCTGTTGGGCTTGTCTCAGCCAAGATAAGGTCTAGCCAGGAGGTTAATTGCAGAGGAATGCATTATTTTATTTGGGCCTAACCCAACCTCAACCTCCCAGACAAGGCCCTATGACTCTAAGGCTGTGATTTGATTCCAAATCATGCCCCCAAACTTAAAAATGGTCTTTCTACTCCCGTTTTGACTTTTGCTCCTGCTTCATATTGTGGGTGGGCTCCTGTCAGTCCAAGTTTGACTTCAATTCTTGTACAAACTGGCAAATTTTCCTAACCATCAAAATTTCGAAACCATACATAAGAAAATTCCCAGGTAGAATTAATTCCTTATTTATCTCTGTTTCTCATTAACTGATAGGTACTTTTCTGTAGCATTTTTAAAAAATTAAAATTATGGTTTAATTGCTTATGTAGTTGTCTCATTTACCTGATTTATTGAGAGACGTATATAAACACACATGTACATGTATCTATTTATGTGTGTGATATATATGTATTAATCACACACACATATGTGTGTGTATATATATCTGTTATGTATGTGCGTGTGTGTGTATATATATATATAAATAAATATTTGTTGAATTACACTGAATTGTTGGAAAAACTTGCTTATCTAATTTCTTCTACAGATTATTTCATCACCCAGGTATTAAGCCTGGTACTCACTGGTTATTTTTTCTGATCCTCTTTCTCCTCCCACCCTCCATTCTCTGATAGGTCCCAGTGTGTGTTTTTTCCCTCCGTGTGTCCATGAGTTATTATCATTCAGCTCCCACTTATACATGAGAACATGTGGTATTTGGTTTTCTGTCCCAGTGTTAGTTTGCTAAATATAAGGACCTTCAGCTCCATTCATGTCTCTGCAAAGGACATGATCTCATTCCTTTTAATGGATGCATGGCTGCATGGTGTATATGTACCACGTTTTCTTTATCAAGTCTATCATTGATGGGCATTTAGGTTGATTCCATGTCTTTGCTATTTCGAATAGTCTGCATGGATATATGCTGAAAATTCTAATACCTAAGGTGGTATTAGGAGATGGGGGCTTTGGGAGGTAATTAGGTCATAAGGACAGAGGCCTCATGATGAGGATTAATATCCTTATAAAAGAGATTCTAAGTGATCTTACCCCTTCCAGCATGTCGGAACATAGTGACCATAGCACCATTTATGAACCAGAAAGCAGGTCCTCACTAGACACCAAATCTGCTGTTACCTTTATCTTGGACTTCCCAGCCTCCAGAACAGAGAAATAAATTTCTGTTGTTCAAGGCTGGACTGTGGCTCATGCCCGTAATCCCAGCACTTTGGGAGGCCGAGGCGGGAAGATTGTTTGGGACCCGGGTTAAAGACCAGCCCTGGTGATGTAGCGAGACTCCATCTCTACAAAAAAAAGTTTATATGTTCATAAGCTACCTAGTTAAAGAATTTTGTTGTAGCAATCCAAATGGACTAAGACAAAGGGAGATAAGTTAATCACAGACGGGCAAAACATTCCTTCCAAATTTTGAAATACTACCAGCTATAGGAATTTACACCCATATAAACATACACATTTTACTCATTCATTCATTCATCATTCAGTAAATATGTTGCCTGCCAATATGTTTATACATGCTAAATATTTGGGATAGGAGTGGTGGGTGCATGTGTGTGTGCAAACGTGTGAAGAGATGCAGGTATTTTTTCGTTATCTTCAAGTCACGAACTTACTGTTTATTTAAGGGAATCCCAAACTTGCTTTGGGCTTATCTCTGATTCTTTCATCCTGTGATATTTTCTTCAGGAAGAAGAAATGTAGAGGCAAGATGGGAGGGGAAAACTGTGAATAAATGGTCTTAGAAAATCCACTCACATAGTTAAAGGTTGCATTGAAGGTGCCGATTACTTTGCAAAGTCACCTTCCGTTTTTAGTTAGATCTGCTCATACTCAGCCTCTGGAAGTGGTTGCCCTCTGAGCCTCCTAACCTGTCCCCAGTCGTAGCTGACTGGACAAGGGAAAAACATGTGACTCAAGGCATATTATCATACAGGTGAAGGAAGAGACGCAGAGTACTTTTAATTTCCAATATCTGGAAGCCCTGTGGAGTTGGGCCTTGAGTATTGGGTTGTGTCCTGACCAAAGGAAATAGCTAAGAGAGAATGGAGCTGATGCCACAGAGAAGCAGAGGTTAGTGAGACCAAATGGCTTCTGAGAGATAGAAAGAGTAGCTAAAATCTCCAACTTCCTGGCTCCACCCCTGTGACATCTGTGTTAGTTTAAGTCTTGGGTTTTCTGTGAGGCTCCCTGTTACATCTTCTCCCTGTCCCAGCACACAAACAAAAAAACACAGGTGCTTTAAAATAGCTTCAGTGCATTTCTTTTCCCCAACACGAAATGACCTTTGACTTGACTCGAATAAGCATTGACTCATCTCTTCTGCAATGAAGAAAACTGTGGGACATTTCTTTGGTCCAAGAATTATGTAGTTGGACTCATAATTAAGACTGTCCAGCCCAAGAATGATGGGGTTGGTTCCATGTTGTTACTGGTTCTAGGTGTCATCAGACTTCCACTTCTCTATTATAAAAATGTCGATCAGCCCACAATCTTCACTTTCTTGTATCCGTGAACACTTCACAGTGATATTTGACCATGATCCCAAAGAATGGATATAATGTTGAGAAGGGTCAATCCCTTGAAGTTGGCTTGACCCTTCCCAACATTGTATCCACTTGAAACTCTGGTTTCAGTGGTAGGGCGGGACATGCCAGTTTTGCTCCTTGGTTGCTGGAATGCTGCTGTGGAATGGATGAATCTTCAAATTATGCCCAGGGCTATTGTATTGAGTGGCTCCTCAAAATCAGTGTAAGCAACTGGGTAAACGAATACAAATAATTAAAATAGCTTTGAATAGAAGGTTAAATGGAAGTCCTAGAAAAATCAGATTGTGTGACCCTTCCTTGGTGGATGGGTTTGGGAATTTCTCTAGCCCTTTAAGTACCTGTGGATGCACAGAAAAGTAGAAAGGTTATAGGGGATGGCTATCTGCCAGGCTGCCCTCAATGTTCTTTTCTCTACAGCGGGGTAATGGGAACTGGATTAGATGATCTATAAGGCTTCTTTCAGCTTCATTATTTACTACGAGTGGAGGCAGAGCCATCATAGCAAAGTCAACAGTTAAAACATCCAAAAAAAAAAAAAAGGTATTTTTAAATGATACTAGAGCAAAGGAGCCAGTAAGTAATGATGAGTTGGTGGTTTTTAAGGGTTGAATGATGGGGATATTCAGTCCATATTGTTAAAAATATCACTCTGTCGTTTCTTGCATGGATTTTCCAGCAAGATAAAATTTCCACTATAGGTGCAGCCAGGGTGGGGACCTGTTAGGAGAAATTAAAATTAAAAGTTGAGAGGGGAAGGAGAATTTGGATTAAATGAATCAATGAGTCTAAAGTTTTCAGCCTACAGCCTTTCATGTGGAAGGTGCTTGGCACAAGCAAATTCTTTCCTTTCTTCTTCCCCTTCTCACCTATTTTTAGTTTTCCAAGACTCTGCTTCTAAAGAGCCATATAGCCATACGCTGGATGTTTTAACTTGTATCCTTAGGAAGTTAGTTAAACATTTTCCTGGTTGAATTAGTTAAACTCTTTCCTAGTATCAAGAAAGGATAGTGAGAAAAGATAAATAAATTCTTTGGGGGAATAACTTAATGGACTCTCAGAAGCAAGATTCATTATGGATAAATGCTTATTGACTGACCGCAGAAATGAAATGCACATACAGATATTTTGAGGATGAGATGAAACACAGTGGGTGAAAAGGAAATGAATGCTAGTTCAAGCTCGGATGAAGCAATAATATTTCTCATTTAATTAAGGGGGAGGGTTCTAATAGTAGAATCAACTTCACTGTGTTATGTGCTTAAGAGGCCAGGAGAGACTACAATAATATAATGTTTCAGGACAAGATAATGAAAAAGCATTTCATGAAAATGATAGCTTAGCATATCATTAGAAAATACATGAAGGTAATTTTTGCTTTTCAGAGAATAATCTGTGTTTTTTACTGGGGAAGGGGTATGTATAGCTTGGGACCCAGCTTTGGAGCCAACAGGATAAAATACAATGGGGATACTGGCGAATGATATTCACCGTTTCCTCTCCCTGGCAGCAAATAGCTTGATATCCTGCAGTCATTCATCTTTTGCAACAAAATTAAATTCTGTCTTTCTCCAGGAATTGAGAACTCCACTTGTCAAGACTTCATAATTGTGGACTTGATTTTAATGTTTGCTGTTTGCTGGAATCCTAACGTAGTGATGAATGTATGGGAACTCACAAAAACACACATTGGACACAAGGCACATAGCTCTTCTCCAAATAAAGATTTACTTTCCTCAATGTGCCACCCTCTGAATTCTATTTAATGCTTCAAATTACCTTGGAAGGCAGGAATTCATCATTTTTGGATGGGAAACTGGGGCTCAGAATTTAAGTGCCTTTTTCAAATGACCCGATAAAGTAGAAGTTTAAAATTTCTGCAGCCAAACTCAGTTTTCTTTTCTTCAACATCTGCCTCTATTGATTAAAACTTCTTCAAGGGCTTTAAGGCTTATGCATACTATGAAAAATCGTTATACTAAGAAAACTTGGTTTGTCCTGCTTGCAGCTGCTGTCCTCATTTCCTGCTAACAGGCTAATAAACAGTTCTGCAATGGTCCATTTCAGTAATTTTCTAACTTTAGGCTGCAAAGGAATCACTGAACATATTTTTTGAAATTCATATTTCTTGGTTTCATTTCCAAAAATTCTGAGTCATTAGGTTTGAGAAGGGTCAGGGAATCTGCATTTTAATTATATCCTATGTAATTTGTTTCTGGCTAGGTGATTCTGTTTCTGGTGATGGATTACACTTTGAAAACACAGTTCACATTTTTTTCTACTTAATGATGCAATATTAAATGGAGATTTAGCTAATTTGGTGTTTGCTCCTGTTTTGTCTCTGAATTCACAACGCTTTATCATCTCTTAATTCTCCCAACGTGTTCATCCCAGAATCATGATTCTACTCCTGAATTTTGCAACTTAAAAAAAAAAACTCAATATGATCAAAAGTTTTCTTAGACTCATTTTGTTCTGGGCAGTCCTATCAGATTTCTCAAGTTGTGGTCACAGAGACTTATGAAATTTTTGATCAATTATAATTCTTCCAGCTTGAGCAGCTTTGAAGACCCTGGTGTAATAAGAAGTGTCCAAAATTTAGAGTTATAAGATATAATTTTCAATTACTGTTTCACCAAGCATGCACTGTGTGATTCTGGTAATTAAGTTAACCTCTCTGAGTCTTTGGGTTCCTCATCTGTGTCATGAGAGTAATGACATTTACTTTACAGAATTGTTATGGAAATTAAATTAGATAAGGCATGCTGATTTCATAAACTTGAAACACCCCAGGAATTCCTGTTAATTTAATTGGTATTGGCTTCAGACTAGAGTAGTACCATTGACTTTTTTCAGAAAGATGGTGTGCCTAAAACACAACTAGGTTGCAGAGACTGGTTTTATCCAATGCACTGCTCAGTCTAACCCCAGCCCTACCCCAAGTTTCTCTGTGCACAAGCCCCATGAGCAAATGGTTTTAGGACAGGTGACAGAAGAGACAGCAAGACTACAAAGACAAGTCAGGCATCCATTTCCTAAGCCTGCTGTTTGGGCTCTGCCTGATTCCTAGGTAGAGTCCATGTGTTATCCAGATGAAGAGATCATGTTCCCCAGAGTTGCAGAGGGGCACACTTTCATTAGTGCATCAGAATTAGTGTGGCTGGATCAATACAGTGAAGACTGAGGAAGCTATAGGTCACCTCAGGAGTCTTTGGGTTTGGGAACGACAGGTAGTTCTAGGGAGAAAAGCTGCAGTGAGTTCTCATACGGGATACCAGCAGCACTGGCAGTTGCCTTCTCCAAAAGGCGAGTCAGCAAAGAAATATCACAGCTGAGTCACCACTGGGGATCCAGAGCAAGTGTCACAGAATCCTTCATGTGTTGTTTTGCCAGCCAGAAACTTCCATGGATGGCAGTGCCTCTGCTTGAGTTTTGTTCACACCCACTAGGCTCATTCCACCCAGCAGTTGGCCCAGTAGACTGCACTTCACTTGTACTACCAGCCTGGATCCCATACCTGCCAAGGACAAGACAGGCTCAGAGTGGGAAGGGGAGTGTGAGCAAACTAGCGTGGGGTCCAGCATGCTGGCTGCTGTGGTGGGCCAGGCACTGGTGCCAGCTCCGTACAAGGCTGTGGCTGGACCAGATATACTGTAAGCAGCTTCTGCTGCAGCCACCCCTATCTGGACAAGGGGAACGTGATGGTGCTTGAAATCTCAGAGACACCAGGAACCGCAGAACCCCAAAGAGGTTGTTACAAGGCATGTCACAGCCCTGGTTCAGGGAGCCCTGAGGTCTGGGCTCCCTGAAGGGCCACAACTCTTCTCTCCTCATCATCTGCAGTGTGACAAGTTGTGGGGGTGTGTGTCAGAGTGGCATGTTTCAGTCCATTTGTGTTACAGCTCTTTCAGTCCCACTGCCTCACTCCAGCCTGTGGCTCTTGGGCTGGCTCAGCCCAGCCACTGTTTCCCGTTGTGTGGGGCAGCTACCTGGTGCCGGTGGAGGGCAGGAGTGCTGCAGTGTTATACTTTTGCCTTGGAGAATCCCAAGGTCTGGGCCCCCAGAAGGGTCTCCACTCTTTGCTCCACAGCCTGGGAGCATGTCACTGTCTGCAGTTTGGCAAGCCAGCCAGCAAAGCATTACAGCTCCTTTCACTCTTCCTGTTCAGTGGGTCCCGAGTGCTTGTACTGCATCCATGAAGAATGAGGTTACACAGACAACTGGAGGGTGAGCAAGGTGAAGAGGAGCTTTATTGAGTGACAGAACAGCTCTCAGGAGACCTGAAGTAGGTAGCTTCTATCTGCAGGCACGTTGTCCTGAAATAGTAGAGGAGACCTGAAATGGGTAGCTCTTATCCATGGGCAGGTTGTTCTGAAGAGTGTTTGAGTCTGCTGAGTCTGGGGTTTTTATGAGCTCAGAAGGGAAGAAGTGCATGCTGATTGGTCCATGGGTGGCCATGGATGGGCCTGGAAAAGGCACCATAAATTCTCTCTCCAGGTTGTGGACTCCACCCAGAACTGGCAGCCTGACTGCCAGGCTTCAGTCAGGAGTCCCTGGCTTGAAGGTGAGTTTTTACAGGGGACCCACCCCTTCCCACCTAGGAACCTATCTGCTTCCCGCAGCCATCAACATGCCATCCACAACACCCAGGTTGTCCATGCTGAGGGGTGCCCACAGGCCTGTGCCAAGCTGCCTTAGTCCCCTGGCCTCCCTACCATGCTCGTTGGTGCCCAAAGTCCAGAGAGGGCTGAGGTGGCAGGGGGCTGGTGTGTCAGCACCCCCAAGTGCATGCACATCTGGCCAGGCTGTGATAGCACCTGGGCTTGGCCACACTGGAGCAGGCACTGCCCAAGAGCAGGAGCAGCTACTTCTGAGCTAGTGGGGACAGGGCACTTCCTGGGCCCCTAAGAGTGCAGAGATGCCCAGATCTGGATCCACAGTTGGGCAACTGCAGCTGTGCCCAGGAGCATGGGGCTCCTGCTCCACCAACTTAGTGGCACACAGGGGCTCCTGCTGGGATCACCAATTTCTGCAGAGCCCCAGAGAGGTTGCAGGATCCATGAGCATGCAGCCCTGGACACAACTCCCTTGCTGCAGCTGGTTTCCTCACAGCAGCTGTTCCAGATGGGTTGCTGCCACCATCACAAGGACTGGGGAGAATTGGGGAGTGACACAGTGTGGTTGGCTGCTGAAATTGTGCAGATGGAGATTCTTTAGGCTCATTTCTCACCTGAATTTTCTCCTCATTCTACATCAACCTTTTCCAACCTGTGGTCCATGGCCTGCATGTGGCCCAGGGTGGCTTTGAATGTGGTCCAACACAAATTCGTAAACTTTCTTAAAACATTATGAGATTTTATTGAGGTGTGTTTTTGTTTGTTTGTTTTTTGTTTTTTTCCTCATCAGCTGTTGTTAGTGTCAGTGTTTTTTATGTGTGGCCCAAGGCAATTCTTCTTCCAGTGTAGCCCAGGGAAGCCTTTTGGACACCCCTGTTCTATACCTTCTTTCAAATAAATTCCCTTCTCTATGTTGATGCCACTCAAAAAACATCTCTTCAGTTGAGATTTGTTGTCCAAACTCTGAATGGGCACATATGCTGCCTGATCAAACAGCTCTTCATGTCTTAATGTCATAGGTCCCCAAACACATGCCAGCCAACTCTGCACCCTGATTCTAGTCTCGAATTCCTTGGATCAGTTTATGATCCCACATCCATTTGGTTGTACCAGTCATTTCCTTTTTCTTTTTGCTGTCATTTTATTTAATCCATTATTAAGTTCTGCCAATTTTACCGCTAAATACTCATGATTCAGTGTACGTATGTTTCTCCATCCTACAGCCATCAGTGTGGTTAGAGTGACCATACCTTTCAACTAAACGGCTCCCTGGAATGCTGGTTGGCTTTCCAAGATGCTTTCTTGCCTTTCTTATTTTATCCTCAAACAGCTGCCAGAAGAATCTTTTAAAAAGGCAAGTCTTATGGCATCATTCTCTAGTTTAGAACCCTTCAACGATTCTGTGTTCTTTTTAAGGTAAAGGTTACAATTCTCAATGTGACCGGGATGGCCAAGTACACGGGGACCATGCTGCCACCAACTCCTTCTGTTCTCTTGGCTGCAGCCCCCAGTGTGTTTCTTTAGTTCTTCAGAAGTGCCCAGCTCAGTCCCACCCCAGGGGCTTTTCATCTGTGTGTTTGCTGGTGGTAAAGACTCTTCTCCTTCTTCTTCATGTAGTTGACACCGAGGTTTACATGCCAGTCAGAGAATGTCAGTGGTGTATTAGAAACAAAACAAAAAGCTCTTACTCTGTGCTGAATCTCCTTAACACCGTAACTTCCTCTGCTTCTCCATCGTGCTATTTATCACAGATGTTTATATCTTCCTGTTGGGTGTGACCTCTTTTGGGGAAGGAGTGTGTCCATCTCATTCACTTTTATGTCACCAGTGCTTAGCATAAGATCAAGTATATACTCAGATGCCATAAGACCAAGTATATACTCAGTAAAAACTCATTTAGTGATTAAACAAATATGAACTCCTGAAACAGTTTCTTTCCAAGTATGTCATAGAGCTCTCATTTTCAGCCGGATTCCACCCAGTGACGCACCAAACCTTCATGTCAATGGGCCAGACTGTGCTAGGCGTCTGAGATTGTTAACTAAAAAGCACATTTCTTTCTTTCCCCTAAAAGTAATTACTGGTTACTAAATATTCAAACATACATTGAAAAAGCAGTGCATTACATTATGTTAGAAATAAATTACCATTTCTAATTGCTTCGAGTAGTTAATTATTTCTAATTATTAGTCTGAGTAATAAATTATTGCTTCTGATTATGTTGTGGGCACAGTTGGAGCATTCAAAAATGCAATTCTCACAGTTGTTTACATCAGAACATGTTTACGGAATTATAAAGCCATAATTGCCCTGAAATAACTGGTACCAAAAAATAATAAACATTTGATAAATTCAATCAAAATACATCATTTCTTTGTCAGCTTATTTAGGAGATCAAGCATTAAAATGAAACAACCGCGCTTGACTTTTCCAGTCTCTTCAGGGGGTAACAGTATTTTTAAATTGGGATTTTTGTCTTGTTTTGGTTGAATAAGAACTAAATTAGAATTTCTTTTGTTATTTAAAACAAGGAAAATAATCAGGCCTCTAAGAGTGTTAGAAATTAGGTTACACCACCAGCATACCATTCACAGGAAGAAATAAGCTGTGGCTTCTTAAAGAGAAACTGTAAGAAATAGTAAAAAACTCCAGATCTATTTTACTGAATTGTAACATACCTCAAGTGCACAAATCTTATAGAGCTTTAAAACTTCTCACGCTTTGGCTTGAATCTGTCATTTTACTTACTAGTTTATCAAGTTCATGACAGAAGTAGGTACCCTATGGCAAGCTGTGGGCTGGCTTTTTTTAATACCCCTGACTAATTGCTACAACTACACATCATCACTCATCTTTTCCTTCATGGGTTGCTGTCACCACCTCCTGCATGCTGGACAGACTTTTAAGATGTCCCCAAGACCTTTAGCTTCTGGTGTCTCCCTTGTGTGATTTCTACCCCTGGAGTATGGGCAAGACCTATGACTTACTTCTAGCTGAGATGATGGGATGGACATGATTGAATGGGGATGATGATGTGATTAGTTATATAAGATTGTAGAGCCCGTTGGTCCCTCTTGCTGGCTTTGAAGAAGCCATGTTGGGAACTCCATGTGGCAAGGAACTACGCCCAGCATCTGGAAGCTGAGGGTGGCCTCTGCCAACAATCAGTGAAAGCCGAGGGTCTCAGTGCTACATCCATGACGAACTGAATTCTGCCTACAGCATGTGTGAGCTTGGAAACAGGTCTATTCCAGTAGAGCCTCAGATGACATGGCAGCCCCAGCTGACACCAAAATCACATCCTCGTGAGGCTCTAAACAGAGACCCCAGTAAAGCCATGCCTAGACTCCCACTGCATAGAAATTGTGAGATCATAAATATGCGATATTTTAAGCTGATAAATTTGTGGTAATATTAGAATTTAAAAGTGCCTCCATTCTCTTTTCCTACTGTAACTGACAACTAGAGAATCCTGAGAGAGATCTTTATATCAAGATTATGAAGAGCTAGCTGCCCACACTAGCTCTCAAATACTCATAATCGGTGGTTCAGTAAATTGAGCACAGAACTTGGAGCAGAAGACCTATTAGATTGAAGCATGTGAAATTTCCATTTTAGAGGCCTAAAATGAAATGTCAGCAATTTCATAAACTTAAGCTCTTCTTGACTCTTCTACTAACAGCAATTTAGCTTCAAGTAAGTCAACTCATTTTATTGTTTCTTCCTTTCCTTACCTGTCAAATCTAAAATAATAATAATTAAGATGTTTTAGTATTTTGCCTGCTTATTGCAGGCTTAAGAATGGCTTATTGCAGGTATGAATTGCCCCATTTTTCAGATGAGGAAACTGAGGCTTGGAGAGGCAACATAACTTTATAAAGTCACATGGTAGGGTAGGCAAAATTCAAACGGGCTAAGCTGACTCCAGAGCTCATGCATTTGACTTCATTATGCTACAGTTTTTCCCCTACAGTAACACTACAGTTTTTCCCCTACAGTAACACTACAGTTTTTCCCCTAGAGTAACACTACAGATGGGGTCAAAGAGAGGCAGACTTTACAGCCAGACAGGTAGGTGTGTGAATTCAAATTTCACTTCTGTGAGTGTTCGAGAAAGTTTCTTTACTTCTCTGGGCCTCAACTAGCTAGTCTCAAATATGCGAAAAATACTAGCTACTTCATAAGAGGATTTTGATTATTAGTTGAGATTATACTGCAAGCAAAAACCATAGTAAGCATTCAACAATGCTATTTTTACTAATATCACGAAGTCAAAAATGTGTATAAATGAGAGCATTTTTAAACAAGATAGATAGTTTGGTAGATTAACATTTATTGCAAGTATGTAGTCTTTAAGTATTTAGAAAGTAGAGAGCTACGTCCTAAAATTATCTTGAATTACCATTAAATGATCAACTAATTAAGTAGTACATCCAAGATAATTGGTCAAAGAAAGTAAAAGAGCAGAGCATTTGGCTGTCATCAGAGCAGATGAACACTTTATAGGCAAAAATAAACACGTTTTTGATCTGGTTAAGCCCCAGACCAGAATGAACATCTTGGGACTTTCTAATGATCGCTGAGTACCAGAGTCCACCATTTTCTTCCCTGTTCAGTTTATAATTGGTTGTGTAGTCAAGGCTTATCAGAAAAATAATTTGGAAGAAGTTGTGAGCAGAGGAGTGACTTCATCTGATTTGAGGTTTAAAATGATACTCTGCCTGCAGTGTTGAGAACAGACAGCAGGGAGACAAAGTTGGAAACAGGAGGCAGAAAGTTATTATAACTGTCTAAGAAAGTATTGGGCTAATGTAGCTGTAGTGGGGGGGTGAGGATTGTTTGAGCTTGGAGCCACTTTAAAGGTAAAGGCAACAGAATATGCTGATGGATTGTATATGGGGAAAGGAAAGAAGAGAAAGAGAGAGAAAAGAAGGGGGAGAGAGAAGGAGAAGGGGAGAGGTGGAAAAGAGAAGGAGACAGAGAAAGATGATCCTAGATTTTGGTCTGAGCCACTAGAAGGACAGAGTTGCTATTTACGGAGATAGAGAAAACTGCTGGAGAGCTGGGTGGAAGAGGAAGACTTGGAGTTCAGATGTGTGCCTGCTAAGTTTTAGACAACTGTGAACCTTCATCTAGTGATGCTGAATAGACAGTGGAGAAGAAGAGTCTGGGCCTCAGAGGAGGGTCTGGGTGGGAGGTGCATTTGGAAGTTGTCATGTATAGATGGATGATGTTTAAAATGATGAGACTTGAGAAGATCTTCAGGGGATTGGACATACAAGGAGAGGTGATGATAGCTTGGAGATGGATGGTGGAGGTAGCAGTGGTGAGAAGGGGGTAAATTGTGACTGGAGTTAATGAGAGTGACAGAAAACCGTGTCAGTGGAGGATTCCAAGGCTTTTCTTACTTGAGGCATGGAAAAATGGCATTGACAGTTGCTGAGATGGGGGTGACTGGAGGAGGAGCAGGTGTGGGAGAGTCAATATGGACTCACCTAGTATGCGGGGGTGCTATGGTGGGGAAGGATGGAGCAGGGCAGTTGCAAGTGAGCAAAGCTGAGTGGAAGAGGCTTCACCAGGTAGCACAAATGAAGGCCCTGATTTCCTAAAGTGAAAATCTAGGAGTCAGGGATGGTGGCTTAGCCTAGGGCCTGTACAGGGAAGCATTTGTTCTCTGAGGCCATAACTCCCAATATTCAGTCTTCAGGGCTGCTGATCTCCCTTTTCCTTAAAGTTTCATTTACTCCAGGCAGCACAGGTAGTAGTAAGCAAGTGGAGTGAAAGATGATGTTGTCAAGGGTGCTGGATAGCAACGGCAAATAAAGGCAGAGTAGCATTTGCTAGATCAAGTGGCTCCTATCATAGAGTTCACTCTCTTTTTAGTTTGGAGGGTAGTTCAAAGTTCTCTTTGTCAAAATCTACAGGTGTCTCCATGTGGCAAATGACAAAGGCCATCATTTTCCTCTTACCTTGGGGTGCCTGCCAGCAAGTCTACAAGCCTCAAAGTTGATGTTACTGCTAGGGAATGTATCTGAGTCACATGGCACCGAAGTATGTTAGCAGCAGTAAATCCATACGAGTCTGCAGCAGCCTCAATTATTTGCTTCCTCAGAAGAAAGAATTCAACCAAGAGGCATAAGGCAGAGGGAGAGACAGAGACAAGTTTTAGAGCAGGAGCAAGAATGCGCAAGAAAGAGCAATTACAGAGCAAGAATGAAAGGGAGTAAAGCACACTTGGAAAAGGGCTAAGCTGGTGACTTGAAATTCAAGTGCATGGTTGTGACCTTCGACTTAGGGTCTTATATGTTGGCATGCTTTTGGGGTTGCATTACTTCTCCCCTGATCCTTATTTTGGGGTGGACTGTTGCATGTGCAGTGGCCTGCCAGCACTTGGGAGGGGCCGCATGCACAGTGTGTTTACTGAAGTTGCATGCTTGCTTACTTGAGGCACTCTCCTCTTAATAGTTGAGTGTTCCTAGAGGAAGGTCATATACCAGTTAAACTCTGCCATTTTGTCCCTTAGTGAGCATGCTTGAGCCATTCGTCCAGCTTCTGAGATCTTACTGGGAAGCTGCTCATCACCAGTTTCAGGTGCTTCTATGTATTGGGAGAATGCCGTTCCCTGGCACCAGCTGTGACCAATTATCATTTTAGTGACAGAGAGTGTAACAATTGCTTCACCATCACCTGATTGCGACACCATGACATCAGGTGACAAGACATGTCACCTGACATTCTTGTTTGGTGGGGGTGGCGGGGAGAGCTATAATCGCCTAAGGAGTTCTTCCCACCTACTGCATAAAGAAAAATCATGACATTGTAGTAAAGAAAGAACTTAATAGACATGAAGTTGACCATGCTACATGGGAGATAAAGTCCATACTCAAATCATCTTGTTCAAAGCTTGCAGGTTAAGGGTTTTTCAAAGGCAGTTTTGGGGAAGGGGTGGAGGGGCCAGGTAACAGGTGCTTGCTGTTGATTTTCTGGGGTGGAGGTGAGATAAAGGGGGTCAAAGCTATCTTGCTACAGGCTGAATTGCTTCTGGTTGAGGCCACAGGAATGGGATTGGTGAGTGCAGGTGAAACCATAAGGACTAGGTAGAGCTATGGGTGTCAGACATACAAAAATTCCTGAAAAGATATCTCAAAAGGCCAGTCCACAATAGTGGTGTTATCTGCAGGAATAATTGGGGAAGGTGCATATCTTATAACCTCCGAAATAATGGCTGACAATTGTTCATGTCCATGCCTCGGCAGGACCCAGCCTCCTCTCCTTCCAGCCTGATGGCCTCCCATTAGCTTTACAAAAATCAGTTGAGTTTTAGGACAAGGCCTATTATCATTTAAACTATAGCCTAAATGTCTTTCAATGTTAGCTTGGCCCAATAGCCCAGGAATAATTAAGGGAAAGGCAAGATGGGGGGTAGGTTAGCTCAGTTTACTGTTATAATTTTTCTCACTGATGTAATTTTTGCAAAGGTGGCTTTAGAGCTGTCTCCTGCCCTACTTGTGTATGACTAACTACCTACTGTAATATTGGGACTCCAGCAAGGGGAACCTCAAAGAAAGATAGGAGAGCCCCTTCCAGCTGGTTTCAGGCCCACCTTCCAAGTTCCACTTTCTTTTTCTCAGATGACCGACACTGGGAGTCTCTACCTCTGTCTGAGCTAATTCAAGGGTGACTCTATGACTTTCTCAATGGTTGCATGCTTTATGGCTAAGCCAGGGTAAACCAAAAATACAATTCTAAGTTCACCAATTGACTGAACAAGCTCCTCTCTTAACCAAGGGGGTCCCAAAGAAACCTGAAAAACTAGTTCAGGCCATGATGGGAAGGGATGTCGGGCATGCCTCATTATACCCTCTCCCTTAGAAGTTTAGGCACAACTGACCAGCAGTGACATTAACATACAGATCCTAAGACTGATAAAACAGACTCGTTGTAGCAATAAGATATGAAATTTCAATCTGACTCTGGTATAACATCACATGACATATAGCAGACCTTGAAGGAGATCAAAGTATTTTACCCCAAAATACATTTCTTTGACATATTTTGAAATATGTCTTGCATAACCATCTCTTGTAGAGGAAATCTGCATTCCATAGAGAATGGCCTTCCCTCTCTATGTCTTTTCTGGATTCTGGAGAGATTTAGCTATGAATATGACACCTTTTTTAAGGTCCAAAAGGAGACATTTACCACCTCTTCTCTCTCAGGCTTGCTATTTTAGAGGCTTCAGCCATACAACAAGAACTTTTGTTTTCATAACCTCCCTGATCCTAACTTAAGCATTTCTTCCTACTTACTTCAACTCTTTAAGCAAAGTTTAACTCAACCAATTGCCAATCAGAAAATCTACCTATGATGTATAAGCACCCTTCTATCCACCAGATGTCTTGCCTTTCTAGGCCGAACAGATGTATACCTTACATGTATTGATGCACGTCTTTGCCTGTAACTTCTGTCTATCTAAAGTGTATAAAACCAAGCTGTAGCCCAACCACCTAGGGTATATGTTCTCAGGACCTCTTGAGGCGGTACCCCCATCCATGGTCACTCATATTTGGCTTAGAATAAATTACCTCCTTAAATGTTTTACAGAGTTTGGCTTTTTTTTTTTTTTTTTTTTTTTGTCAACACGAGAGATCAAGAAACTACAGTTCTTAGTCCAAATACGGCTCACCACTGATTTTTATAGATTAAAGTTTTTGAAACACCATTACATCCATTCATTTCTAACTACTTTTGTTCCATAACAGCAGAGTGAAGTGGTTGTAACAGAGAGCGTATGGCCCTCAAAACCTACAATTTTTACTATCTAGCTCTTTAAGGAAAATGTTTTCCAATTTCAAACATAACTAGTATAACTGACTTCAAGCTAGTTACCCTAAAAATTTTCCATGTATTATCCACATATACATACAGAAGCAAAATGGTTATTGGATTTCACAGTCTAACTCCAAACTCACAGGACGATAGCAGACATAATCCTAACAGGGTTTGGATTCAGTAGGTATGAAGCATTTTTGAGTGAAGAAAAAGTTTCAACACAGTTTTGGGGGAAGGAGATTTATTTGTGCTGGTGCCTTTTGAAAAAGTGTGTCCTGCTTTAAAGTGGACACCTGTGCTTCTATAAAAGTCCCTGTCCTCTATAGAGTTTGTTGACATTATCAAACACTTCCAACCCTTGGGAATGCCTGTGTTAGAGGTATTGTGTGTTTGTGCTAGGTTGCTAGGTATTGGTCTCAGCATGTATGTGTGTGCATGTACATATGTGTGTGTGCATGGGTGTATATGTGCCTCTGTGTGTGCATGTTTGTATGTGAGAGAGGGAGGACAGAGAAAAAGACAGAGAGGAGAGAGAGAGAGAGAGACTAGGAGAGAAAAAAATACCAAGAAAAACTGGGAAACAGTTGGGTAAAGGCAAAACCCAGCTGGCTCCACTATTTTGGGATTTGAAGACATCTAATACATCCAAACTTTGGAAAACACTATATGACAATTTGCTGGAACACGAGAAAAAAAGAAAGACTTCAGGGATATTATGCTCATAATAACGAATTACTGTTATCATTATAGATGACTTCGGCATCAATGACCTCTTCAACAAATCTGGCCTGTGGGTCATCTTGAGTCCTCAGTTGTGCACAAGCTCACTCGCCCTTATTCTTGTCATCACTTGGAACTGCCTGATGTGTGCATCATGAATAGTAATCAGTTCAAGCTGTGCAAATGTGGGAATTGCTTTCTTGAGGCTGTGCTTGCTTCCCTGCTTGAAGAGTGTACAAGCACAAGGCAGGCAGTTCCTCATTACAGATTCTGTGGATGTCACTTCATCATTGCCTGGTATACAGTTGGTACTAAGAAAAAATTTACTGGATGATAAAACAAAGGGAGTGAGATTAGATAACACTTAAAGTCTGTTCAAGCCAATCCTATAAATCTAATCCCAGTAAACTCTTTTGTAGCCTTTTACATGTGACAAATACCATAGAGATGTTCACCAAGTCTGTTTCCTTTTCCTGGGCACATGAGAGGCCTTTCTCAGCCTCCTCTGAACCCTGAAAGATCTGTTCTTTCTTTTGTTTCTATGACTACCAGAAAGCCAGCTTCGAAGATGTTGGCGTTACAAGATGGAAGGTGTTGAGGTCCCTGAGTCATGTCTTGGAGAAGAGCTGCCCAGCAGAGCTGTCCATTTGCATACAACTGTGGTGTGAGCAGAAAATAAAACTTAATGCCACTCTGGTTTGGTGTTGTTTGTTGCAGCAGTTAATGTTCATTATCTATCTTGATGCATTTGTATTACATGGCTAAGTTAGACAAAAGTAATTAATTTTAGGAAAGGAATACCTTGAGTTGAAAAATTACTTTCTGTACAGCACTGAAAAATAAATGAACCATACCCACATGCACATAGTTGTAAACATATGTTGGGCAAAAAATGTGACTCACACAAAAATACATGCCATATGATGCCATTTATATAAAGCTCAAAACACAAACAAAACTAAACAATATATTGTTTAGTAATACTGACATATGTGGTAAAATCAAGAAGCAAAGCAAATGCAAGCTAGCGTTAACCTAGGGTAGGCCAGATGGAGGAATGCTAGCAGGAAGGGTAACACAGAAATTTAAAACCTTGGCAAAGTCCAATTTCTTAAAGTTATTTGAAACTACAGTGTTGTTTACTTAATAATTTTATAGCATAAATATTTATCATATATTATTCTATATATGTGAAAAAGATGATGGCATCAAATCCTGTGCACATCTAACTTGCAGATTCCATCATACATGTATACTGAATATTCAATTATATATATCATATATTCAATTATAGTTTGTGCAAATACACTTGATTATGTGCTGCATATTACTGCCTCTTGCTACAGATTTATGGACATATGACTGTAGAGGATTGTATAGACTATATATACAAAACCTTGAATCTAGGAGATTTAAGGGGTTTTCAAAGATAATTTGGACAAATGCAGATGTTTTCTTACTTGCTAACATTGAAGCCCAAGCCTTATAAGATGCAACTCTAATGTACGATGTGAATCACAGTGGGAAGCATTTCCTAACCTGGGTCCCCAAATCTCTACAGATTCATAAGCTAGTTTGGGATTTTGAAATTGTAAGGAGTTATTGTCCATTTGCTTGCAAGGGAGAGCACCTAAGCTAACAGGTTATTGTATTTGTATTTGTTTTAGCCTGGAATTAAACACCTCAGGCTTGTTATGATACGTATTTCATGCTGTTTAGAAGTGTTGGTAAGCAATTTATCTGTCTTTGATTAATTAAACATAGGAAAACCCAATTTGTCACTAGTCTCAGCTTGGAAGATGAAATTTATCAAAGCATGAGGCCCATGGGAAGAAATTAATAAGAGGAATCCCTACTGGTGAAAAGGTTTAGAAACAGTGTCCTGTATTAATTCAAATTCAAGTGCATTTGTATTCATTCCTTGTTAAGATGTTCATTCATTCAACCAATATTAACTGAGTGAAAGCTCTGTGGCAGTTAGTTCTGAACACGCAGGGTAGGAGAGTGAGCAGATCCAGTATTCCTGCCTTGTGAAACTACCAGTATAGGCTGGGTCTTAGTGGGGAAGTGGTTAGTACTGCTGTCAAAAAGAAGGGGATTAACTTACATATTGGGAGGCATAGGACACAATGGTCAAAAGCACCACTCATGGGGTCAAATAGATCTAGATTGAAGTACCTTCTTAGTTATTTAACAACTGCAGAATTTTAGGCTTGGAACTTAACTTCTTGAAGCCTCAGTTTTACCTTCTGTGGAATAGGATAGCTGTTTCTGCCTCCCAGGGTTATTGCCAGGAGTCAACGAGCTTGTAAACACTTGGTAGAGTGTCTGCATGTAGATCGGCCTCAATATGTTATCTATCTCGCATGTCAGTTCAAACATCTGTTAAAGCAAACTAAATATGGCCTGAGAAGGATTCTGTAGTTTCATATTGGAGTCCTTGTGGATGAACTGTAACCGAGCTTAATAGTCAGACAAAACTGAAAACCTAAATTAATAGTATGCACCTGTAACAATGGCTGAGTGTTGACTAAAGCCGGCGGCCATACTTCAACCACTCATAGACTGCTGAATGTTCAAACCGCGTTTTGGTACCTCACCTCCGATTCCTGAACATCACTTTACCTTTTTTGTCTATAAATTTGTTCTGACCACAAGGCACCCCTGGAGTCTCTGTGAATCTGCTGTGAATCTGGGGGCTGCCCGATTCGCGTATTGTTCATTGCTCAATTAAACTCCTTTACATTTAACTCGGCTGAAGTTTTTCTTTTATCACATCTCATCTAATCCTCAAGATAAAACTGACTGGGTATTTTTTTTTTCAGTTGTCTTCTTGAAATGTGAAAACTGGATTCAATGTGGTGAGACAACTTTTCTTAGGTGATACTGGGCCTCAAGAGCAGAGCTGCTGGAACTTGGACCCAGTCTGTCCACTATCAAGGCCAGAGTTGCCTCTACTGTTCAATGGCTCATCTATGCATCCTAACAGAGAAAGCTGTAAGGATGGAACATATATCTCTCAGGCAAAAAGATCTGATGTGACCCTTTCCTCCCAGTCAATGATTCCCAACTTGCATGGGTTACCTCGGGGAGGTATATCATAGTACCTGGGACAGGGGGATAGCCAAGTTTGAAAAAGCGTATAATTACTTTGACTTGACTTTATAAAGAAACAGATAATATCTTAGAATTGGCTTTGTCCACTCCATAATTTAAGAAGGAAAAAGCAGTTTATGTTTACACAAAAAAGCATGGTTTTAAATAAACAGACTCTGCTCTCCTGGAGTTTTTCCAAGGACAGGTTCATCTCTTGGGCCTTTTTGCAGCTGCTGGATCTAGTCTAGGGAGCTCATGGGAAGATTCTGTAGAACCCAAATGTGGCTTAACAGTTGTGGTTTTAATATAGCTAACAGAAACTGTATGTAAATATAGATGTCTGCTGCATTTCCACATGCATGGCATTGGGTAGGAGTAACTGCCTATAATATTGTAGTTAGTCTTCTCCAAGTGAGTAATGGAGAACTACATTTCTGCTAATTATCATAACCAGTTAGTTGAATTCAGATTGAAAAATCTTCAGGGTAAAATAACTAGAGCCCGCTGTTAAAGAATTACTAAATTATAAGACATGTGATGGTCGTTTCATGACCCACAGTGAAGAGACCAGGGAACGTCCCCAGCAATAGAGGGTACATCTCACCTGAGAGAACCAGACCTGAGGACAACTGAGGATAGTAGGCAGGATATGAGGGGGTGCACAGGGCAAGAGACCTCTGCTTTGAGTGGAAAGAGAATGGCAGGGGCAAGACTGCTTTGGCTGTGGAGAATCCAGGAGCTCAAGTATTGCCTTGCAGGTGGGTGTAGAAGCTGCACATATGCTAGGGGCTAATGAGGTCAGTGCAGGTATTTCTTGCAAGGGTGCAATGATGATTTTGAGAACTACAGAACCAGGACAAGAAATCAAGCCTTGTAGGACTAGAAAGTGTCAGTAAGTCCATTTCTCTACATGAGGAAACTGAGACTCAGAGTGGGAAAATGATGAAAGGCACAGCAACTAGTGAGACTCTGGAAGTCGAACCCAGACTCTAAATTCTTCCCCTCGTGCTCTTCCTTTTTTGGTCACTAATGCTTTAGTTTCCAGGAAAATTTGTGCCAGAAGCCCAGAAACCTACTTATGTCATGCTCTGAGCATTCTATGTCAGTCCACAGCCAGGCAGGAAAACAGGACCATGCCTGGTAGTTCAATGTGGGGAACTAATCAGAGAGGGGTGTGCAGAGTGGGAAGGGGGAAGTGGGACAACTCAGAGATTCACAATTGCAGGAAATCACATTATTCTTAAGGTCGTGACTAAGGGAGGAAATCCGACTGCAATCCGAGAGCTGTGCCACCTGTCAGGACCTGTAATCTTGAAGCAGGAACCAGCTAGGGAGAACTAGAACCAAAAGCAGAGATACTGTCTGGGGGAAGCTGGACCATGGAGGAGTTGCAGCCAGGTGTGGGGCGGGGATCACCTCCCAAAGTGGAGAGTGGGAGAAATATCCTGACTTCTTCCCTTCTCTAACCTCCAGATTTCAAGTCAGTGTTTTCCTCTGGGTGAAACTATGGATAAACTAGTGAGTGAGGGATGCCAAGAAGTGTGGTTTGCAGTGATCAGAGCAGAGGAAGGAAAGGGCAAGAACTGGCACTGAGAAAACAGGCACGAGGGCCTCCTAACAACTGCTTGTCCTTATTGTGAGGGCTTTTTAAAGAGTTAACTCACAGATGAGATTGGGACATTTGTGAAAATTAGCAGGATAGTCCTAGAAGCATTGAACCAGCAATTTATGGGGTTGGGATAGCAACAGTAATTAGCATAGGCTTGCTGTGCCACAGAGCGGAATGGCATGTTAGAATGAACACAACTGTGGTGTCAAACGGACCTGGATCCAGGTTTAGCCTCTTTCACTTCACTTGGGTGACTATGGGAAAGAAAGTCAACAACTGTGTGTTCCGGTTTGTTTATCTTTATGATGGAGAAACTGAAACCTTCCTTGGAGAGCTTTTGTGATATATTGATGACGCAGTGAACACAGCATCTTCAACTCTGTATGTTATGTGTAGGTATTTAATAAAGAGTAACTCAGGCTTCAGCAGGGCTAACCTCCTATAACACTAACAAAACGTGAATGTCATTTTGCATAATACTTGTACATGTCTCTGATTATTTTATGGGATAAAATAATGCAGTGATGAGCAATTCTTCTATTTGTTTATGTTCTTAGTAGCAATATTTTGGAGTGACCACTTTTATACACTTGCATTAATTGTGAATATTATCATTTTCAAATGCCTTCATGTTAACTGTTTTTTTGGTGGGGCCATGTTCACAATCGCTGACTTGGACAAGTTAAGTGTAGAGGCAAAAACTGAGTAGAAGGCTACCTTGGCCATTGGTAATAATCGAATATAAGGATATTGTGATAGTTAAAACTGAGTGTCAACTTGATCGGATTGAAGGATACAAAGTATTGATCCTGGGTGTGTCTGTGAGGGTGTTGCCAAAGGAGATTAACGTTTGAGTCAGTGGGCTGGGAAAGGCAGACTCACCGTTAATCTGGATGGGCACAGTCTAATCAGCTGCCAGTGTGGCTAGAATTTAAGCAGGCAGAAAAATGTGAAAAGGGAGACTGGCCTAGCCTCCCAGCCTACATCTTTCTCCTATGCTGGATGCTTCCTGCCCTCAGACATCAGACTCCAAGTTCTTCAGTTTTGGAACTCAGACTGGCTCTCCTTGCTCCTCAGCCTGCAGACGGCCTATTGTGGGACCTTGTGATCATATGAGTAAATACTTAATAAACTCATATATATATACACACACACACACACATATATTCCATTAGTTCTGTCCCTCTAGATAACCCTGACTAGTAGAGATGTGGGTACCAGGAGTGAGGTATTGCTGAAAAGATACCCAAAAATGTGGAAACGACTTTGGAACTGGGTAACAGGCAGAGGTTGGAACAGGTTGGAAGGCTCAGAAAAAGACAAGAAAACGTGGGAAAGTTTAGAACTCCCTAGAGACTTTGTTGAATTGCTTTGACCAAAATGCTGATAATAATAGGAAGAATGAAATCCAGACTAAGGTGATCTCAGATGGAGATGAGGAACTTGTTGGGAACTGAAGCAAAGGTGACTCTTGTTATGTTTTAGCAAAGAGAATGGTGGCATTTTGTCCCAGCCCTAGAGATTTGTGGAATTTGGAACTTGAGAAAGATAATTTAGGGCATCTGGTGGAAGAAACTTCTAAGCAGCAAAGCATTCAATAGGTGACTTGGGTGCTGTTAAAGGCATTTAGTTTTATAAGGGAAGTAGAGCCTAACAATTTGGAAAATTTGCAGCCTGACAATGTGATGGAAAATAAAATCCCATTTTCTGAGGAGAAATCCAAGCCCACTGCAGAAATTTGAATAGGTAATGAGAAGTAATGGGAAAAATGTCCCCATGGCATGTCAGAGGTCTTTATGGCAGCCTCTCCCATCACAGGACCTGGAGGCCTAGGAGGAGAAAGTTGTTTTGCGGGCCCTATGCTGTGTGCAATCTCGGGATTTGGTGCCCTGTGTCCCAGCCATTCCAGCAGTGACTAAAAGGGGCCAATGTAGAGCTCAGGCCATGGCTTCAGAGGGTGTAAGGCCCAAATTTTGGCAGCTTCCACGTAGTGTTGAGCCTGTGAGTGCACAGAGGTCAAGAACTGGGATTTGGGAACCTCCACCTAGATTTCAGATGTATGGAAATGCCTGGATGCCCAGGCAGAAGTTTCCACAGGGGCAGGGCTCTCATGGAGAACCTCTGCTAGGGTAGTGCAAAAGGGAAATGTGGGGTCAGAGACCCCACACAGAGTCCCTACTGGAACACCGCCTAGTGGAGCTGTGAGAAGAGGGCCACCATCCCCTAGACCCCAGAATGGTAGATCCACTGACAGCTTGTACCGTGTGGCTTCACAGAAAACACCAGCCCATGAAAGCAGCTGGGAGGGAGGCTGTACCCTGGAGAACCAAGGGGTGGAGCTGCCCAAGACCATGGAACCCACCTCTTGCATCAGTGTGACCCGGATGCAAGACATAGAGTCAAAGGAGATCATTTTGGAGCTTTAAGATTTGACTGCCCTACTGGATTTCGCACTAGCATGGGGCCTGTAACCCCTTTGTTTTGGTCAATTTCTCCCATTTGGAATGGCTATATTTACCCAAAGCGTGTACCCCATTGTATCCAGGAAGTGACTAACTTGCTTTTGATTTTACAGGCTCATAGGTGGAAGAGACTTACCTTGCCTCAGATGAGACATTGGACTGTGGACTTTGAGTTAATGCTGAAATGAGTTAAGACTTTGGCGGGGACTGTTGGAAAAGCATGATTGGTTTTGTCATGTCAGGACATGAGATTTGGGAGGGGCCGGGGTGGAAGGATGGTTAGGCTGTGCCCCCACCCAAATCTCATATTGAATTGTAACTCCCACAGTTCCCATGTGTCATGGAAGGAACCTGGTGGGAGGTGATTGAATTATGGGGATGGGTCTTTCCCGTGCTGTTCTTGTGATAGTGAATGAGTCTCATGAGATCTGACGGTTTCAAAAATGGTAGTTTCCCTGCACAAACTCTCTCTCTCTCTGCCTGCTGCCATTCATATAATACATGACTTGCCTTCTGCTATGATTGCGAGGCTTTCCCAGTCACGTGAAACTGTAGTCCAATTAAACCTCTTTCTTTTGTAAATTGCCCAGTCTCAGGTATGTCTTTACCAGCAGTGTGAAAACAGACTAATAGATATAGGTAGTGTCTGGAGTAAAATATAGGCCATTCATTTAATCATTTATTATATTAATATTTTTGAAGTCTCTCCCAAGTGTGAAGCACTTGTCTTAATACTACCTTCTTGGAAGAAGAATAATACTAGTTATTGCTTCTCTAGTGTTTATTATGTCCTAGGCACTGTCCTTAGTGGTTTAAAAATATTAACTCATCACAATCATCCAGTGAGACAGTTTCCATTATTACTGTCATTTAGTCTATATTCTATTTTCCTCTCACTCTATTCCTCATCTCCTCTGATGCCATTTTTGCAGGTGCTTCTTTCTTCAACTCATTTCAGCATTAACTCAAAGTCCACAGTCCAACGTCTCATCTGAGACAAGGCAAATCACTTCCACCTATGAGACTGTCAAATCAAAAGCAAGTTAGTTACTTCCTAGATACAATGGGGTATAGGTTTTGGGTAAGTTATGGAAATAAATTGAGTCAATAGAGATAATTCACAATTTAAGTGAACTCTGCAAATTATACACATGATAAAATCCTACATCATCAGATTCGTGAGTGAAACGTACAGTCAGTGGAGAAGAACAGGAGCGTAGGTATGGGAGAGTCTTCATTTCCTGCAGAGTTACAGCTTTATTTCTGGGATCTTTGTGAATCTGTCATCTACGTGAATTTTTAATCTATGTTCATGATGTCGGCATCATTGTCATCTCTACTGAGTTCATGCTCAATATTATTTCCCATGTTTTTCCATCACTCCAGGGGTGCACAATGGTGTTAGTGTTCAGCACTTCTGTGTCAACTTCTAATTTACTTACATGTGTGGCTGATGAAATTTTAGTGTCACCCATGTGGTGACATGGTTTGGCTTGATCCTGTACTCACTGTTGATGAAACCTTCAAATTCTTTATCTGCAGGTTCTTTCTCAAACATCTCTGTAGTTCAAAGCCTGTGACAAGCGTGTGTAAATGCTGAGGTATTAATATTGTGCCAAGCATTAGCTGCTACAGAAATGGCCTCCTCGACTCTTTTAGCATGTCTGAAATTCCCAGGCTTCTGTTAATTACAGCAAACGTATAGCTACAGGAAAAAAAATGTAGAGGGTAGCCTATGCTTGCCTTCCATGGAGTGTAAAATTTCTTGGCCCACAAGGCTGTGTTATAGATATAACATTGAGGGGCACACTAAATGCTAAAACATTATTTTCCCCAATAAGTTTATGAAGAGAATGTGTGGAGCAATGATCAGGGACAATAAAACTACATTTTTTTTTTTCCAGTCCAGGTTGCCTGTAATGAACTTAAGCCATGGGGCAAAAGTAGGTATTGAATCAGTCAGAAAATTTTTGTCTGTTCACTCAAACTTTCTTGTCTGCATAGCAACAATAGGTGAGTTTTGTATATCATTTAAATATCTCAAATGTTTGCTCTTCCTAGTCAGTCAAGTTAATTTTTCCTGTAGAATTGACACATCTGAAAAAACTCACCCTGGCTCTGTGTCCTTAAAACTTGCTGAAATTCTCTTGTCAGTCATTGCTAAAGTTTTCCTAGAAACATTGATTGCACCAATATAGAGCTGTTTCATCAGGATTTGCAAATTTGTTCAGGATTAAGGTTTTTACCAGATATGATCCTAGCAAATTTATACATGTAATTCTCAGCTGCTTCATGATCAGGAAAAGCCTTTTCACCACATATTTTCAAATATTTTACACCATGATACTTGTGAAGCTTCTGCAGTCAACTTTCTGAATATTTATACTCACCTTCAATGTTCATTCCCTCATGGAATAGGGAGCTGGTTCCATGATTAGTAAATAATTCAGTGGTAGACATCTTTTTTTAAAAATTGTTTTCAAATTGAATAAACACAAAACCAAGATCTTCATATTTTCCCCACTGTAAGATTTCACTAATTTTTCTCTAGTTCTTCGTTGTCATTGTTGCTGTGAAACATCAAAAAATTGTCTTTTAGTTTTAAAAAAATGTATATGGTAGAGATTCCTGCATTGTATTGTAGTGAATACTTCACATATACATCATTACTTCTGCAAAAACTCCCCTTTCTTTGCTGTCTACAAAAAATAACATTTCTTCATTTTTTTGGTCTCTATTATGTGTAGTTATCTTGGCTTTTGTTGTTTGACATTTTCAGAGTGCAATTAAAAGCTGCAAAACTTCCACAATACATCAAAAATATCAGCTAGCAGCAAAGGCACATGCAACTCATAGAAGTACTGAAATAAAACTGGCATCAAATGTCAGTTCAGATCTTGTTTTGTTACCGTATTAGTTTTGTCACCAAACTTGCAAACCACAACAATACCAACACCTCTTAGTTTTCAGAGATTTCTGGATTCTGGAATTGTGAACAGAGGATTATAGGCAATGGTTTCATTTGACAAATGTAGAAATTGAGGATTGGCAAGATTATCTGGTTTGGATATTTCTAAGAATTCCTCATTATAGTTCAGTTTCGAAGTTAGACAGACTGAATTTTGAATTACACACTTACACACTTCATTAAGCTTTGTGATTTGGGCACATTGTTCACACTTTATGTGCCTATTTCTTCAACAGTAAAATGGAAATGCTAATTCTTACCTTGAGAATTACCAAAAGTATTGAATCACATAACATATTTCAGTGTATAATCTGATTATTAACAGACACAATGCTCTCTTTGCTCAGCACTGTTCTTCCATATTCAGGAATCAATGAGCACTTATACACTAACTAGGAAGATGTAATCAGGCAAGTAGCTGAATGGACTTTTAAAAACTCCTATTGGATATAATAGTTTCAGAAGTCAAGCCTTTCTGTTGAGGAAGTCAGGCTTTTGGAGGGAGTTGTAGTTTTCTTCTAGGATAAAACCCTATCTTTGATTATCGAAAGCCAAACAGCCCAGATGGCTAATCTATAAAGCATAGATTTTATCCCACAGATAACAGCATGTTGTGAAGGTAGGATGGTATAAAAACATTTTCTCCCCAAAGCTATAATAAACAACCCCAAGGAATATGCCCCCCACCAAAAGCAAAATGGTGAACATTTCCGAGAGGACTTTGAGCCTCATTCCTGGGCTGAATCTATTTGTATTGGGGCGGGGAAAGGAAATTGAAACTTAGGATAATTTTGGGGGACTTGGGAACAGATGGGCCTTGTGTGTGAACTGTCATGACACAAAAAACCCAAAAAGTTCTTGAGAACTTTATATCAGCAAAACACATCACCAGCTTGTACTGAAATGGAGTACTACCTAAGACAGTTGGCCTTCAAAATTCTACTGGCTGGAAACAAGCTGATAAAACGATTCAGCTATAAGCAGGTGCTCTCTTTTATGGAAAACTAAAGATCTCTGAGGAGATGGAGCTTGAAGCCCAGAGGGGCAGGCTTGAATGCAGAGGGTAGAGCCAAGCTCCCACAGGGAGGAGCCACAAGTCTCAGAGGAGGCTTCACAGGCTTTGAAACCTGGTGGAGTTAGCCTGGCTGGAATTCAAAGTTGCTTGACTTCTTTTTCCGTTCCATTTTCCCCTACTTTTATAAACAGTAATATTTATAAATGTTATTTTGGCTTTCTCAGCATTGCATTTTGGGAACAGACAAGTTGCTTCTTGAGTTTCACAGATCCAAGAGCGAATTTGATTTAGATGAGGTTTTGAACTTTGAGTTGATACTGTAATGGGCTGAAGCTTTTGGGGATCTTGGGATTAGGTGAATGCATTTTGCAAATGGTTGTGAATCTTTTGAGCCAAAAGCAAAGTGTAGTTAGGCTGAATAATGGGTCCTCAGAGATATTCCTATCCTAATTCCTAGAACCAGAGAACTATTATCATACATGGCAGAGGGACATTGCAGATGTGATTAATTTAAGGACACTCATGTTGAGAGATTATTTTATTGGGGTCAGTCTAATCACATGGGTTCTTAAAAGCAGAGATCACTTTCTGACCTTGTTCAGAAAAAGAGATGTGGTGATGGAAGCAGGGTTAAAGAGAGATTACGCAGCTGGGCAAGGGGGCTGTAGGCTAAGGAATGAAGACAGCCTCTAGAAGCTGGAAAAGGCAAGGAAGTAGATCTCCCCTAGAACATCCAGAAAGAAATGCAGCCCTGCCAACACCTTAGTTTTAGCCTAGTAAGATACATTTTTGACTTCTGACCTGAACCATAGGATAATAACTTTGTGTTAAGTCCCTAAACATAATGGTAATTGGCTATGGCAGCAATAAAAAGCGAATGCCCCTGCAAAGGACATGAACTCATCCTTTTTTATGGTTGCATAGTATTCCATGGTGTATATGTGCCACATTTCTTTGTCTAGTCTATCATTGATGGGCATTTGGGTTGTTTCCAAGTCTTTGCTATTGTGAACAGTGCTGCAAAAAGCGTATGTGTGCATGTCTTTAGCTGGAAACCATCATTCTTAGCAAACTAACACAAAAACTCTGCATGTTCAAAAATCAAACACTGCATGTTCTCACTCATAAGTGGGAGCTAAACAATGAGAACACATGGACACAAGGAGGGGAACATCACACATACAGGGGCCTGTCAGCAGGTGGGGGGCTAGAGGAGTGATAGCATTAGGAGAAATAGGTAATGTAGATGACGTGTTGGTGGGGGCAGCAAACCTATGTAACAAACCTGCGCATTCTGCACATGTATCTCAGAACTTAAAGTATAATGATAAAAATAAAAAATAAAAAAGTGAATGCCAGTCATACCAATGTATTCCTCATAGGGATCTTGCCCTTTGGAAAGCAGGTAAAAGCCATCACTAAAGATGTCTGGAGTTGAGAGATTCCAATCAAAGACTCCATGGAATAAGTAGCATATGAGCTGGGCACAGGCATAACTGACAGAGGAGACTTTCTGGTGTAATCAAAGACACAGTGGCTTGGGCAGATATGCAGGGTGCAAGGAGGGAATCAGTGGCCACCTGGAGTGTTATCCATTAAAAGGGCCAGACACTTTCTGCCTGCTGCTTTGAGACCCTTTTAGTTACTGTGCCTCTGGGACTAGGAACTTCAAAATATGTTCCAGTCAGAGTTCTTAAATCACACTGTTCATTATCATTGCCCATGGGAAGCTTGGTGATTTTCATGCACACAGTGAAGACCCTATGAACTATTACTCCCTGAGATGTCATTCTTGGTCTTAGTTCCTTTGTCAGCTTCTGAGTAACCTTGGGCAAATCATCGACCGTCTGCTGAACTCCTGGGTTTAACTTTCTTCTTCAAAA
Organism: Papio anubis; assembly: GCF_008728515.1. NCBI lineage: Eukaryota > Metazoa > Chordata > Mammalia > Primates > Cercopithecidae > Papio > Papio anubis. Next base: position 121,181,538 of record NC_044983.1, read on the forward strand.
GGATAGCGGTATCAATCTCCTTCTCTTCTCTTTTAATTTTTTATTTTTGCCACTCTTGCATTTTCCCCAATGTTCTACTTCCCAGCACCTGAAAAAGTGAGATTATGATTTAGGAACTATCTGTTAAAGGCTTTAAACTTTTGTATAGGTGATTCGCAAACTTATTTGGAAGGTAGTGCCTCAGGAAGGTATGACGCTCTTTGAAGAAAACCATTAAACACTGATATATTTAATTCCAGGATATGCAATAGGAACAGTTTTACTTCCGGACAATATGACAATTTGTGTACAATTTAAAAACCACAGTCCTGAGTACACAAGTCCATGAAAAGAACAAGCTGTTGGTCTAAACATGGTCGGCTGCATCTGGGTTTTCCTGGTAATATTTCTAGGCTTGTTCACTTATGTTTTCATCTGCCAGTACTTTAGGTAGCAGATGTCTAAAATCTAATAAAAATATATCTGGGAAGAAAACTTGAAATAAAAAAATACGGCAGTAAATTATTTATTTTTCCTGAGAATTGAAAAAAACGAGCAATTTTTTTTTTTTTTTTTGTTTCATGGCAGAACTTCTGGGTCAAGTATTCAGAGACCTGGCATTCAGGAAACACATGTTCAGGAATTCGCATTACACTGAGTTCGTAATGAGATTCCTGAGTGGGAAAGGCCAATATCCTATTTCTCTCTGTGTTTCTGAATATATTTAAATTGTTACTGTCTCGCATCACTATTTAATAATAGTTAATACTGAACACTCACTGTTTCTCAGATGCTGTGCTAACTTCTGAGTTCAGATTGGGATACTACTATTATTATCCCAGTCTTATAGATGAGATAGTGAATCTCATAAAAATTATCTGCTCTAGATTACAGAGCTAGTATGGGGGCCAGGCACTGTGGCTCACACCTAGAATCCCAGCACTTTGGGAGGCCGATGCAGGAGGATTGCTTGAGGCTGGGAGTTCAAGACCTGAGTAATATAGTGAGACTCCAAAAAGAAAGTTAGCTGGGCATGGTGGCATGCATTTATAGTTCTGGCTACTGGGGACACTGTGGTGAAATAATCACTTGAGCCCAGAAGTTCAAGGCTACAGTGAGCTATAATTGAGACACAGTACTCCAGCCTGGGTGACAGAGCGAGACCCTCTGTCTAAAAACATAACATAAAAATAAAAAAAGAGGAAGTAATTAAATGTATTAGTCTGTTCTCACACTGCTATAAAGATACTACATGAGACTAAGTAATTTATAAACAAATGAGACTTAGTTGACTCACAGTTCCACATGGCTGGGGAGGCTTCAGGAAACTTACAATCATGTCGGAAGACGAAGGGGAAGAATGGCGTGTCTTACATGGTAGTGGAGAGAGAGAGAGCAAGGGGGAAAGTGCCATGCTTTAAAACCATCAGATTTCACTAAAACTCCCTCACTATCATGGGAACAGCAAGGGTGAAATCTGGCCCATGATCTAATCACCTGCTACCAAGTCCCTCCCTCGACATGTGGGGATTACAATTCGAGATGAGGTTTGGATGGGGACACAGAGCCAAACCATATCAGCAGAGGAGCCAAGATGCAAACGCCGGGCCTGATTCCAGAGCCCAATCCTAGAGCCTTGAACCCCTGCTCTCTTCTCCCTATTTCTAAAGCTGTGTCTCATTTCTTCCCTCTTGGTGAAGCCTCTCCCTACGTCCAACCATGTCCACACCCCACCCCAGGCTCACTAACCTCTCCCAACCTGAGATGTGCACAGCACTCATTCTGTGCCTGGTTTACACTCTCTCCCCAGCCAATAGGGCACCTTCTGTAGGTTAGTCCACTGGCAGCTCCTAGAGCATCAAGCACTGTATGACCCTGTGGGTCACATTGTGAGCTGGAGAGCAGAGCAGAGTAGCAGAGAGAGAACCAACCTTAGCCAAAGGGGGCCCCTCTTTCCCTTTGCCTGGTTGACTCTGTTTCAGTGCACATGTCAACTTTGCAGAGAGCCATTCTCAGATCTTACCACCTGAAAATGTCTCTCTTTCCCCAGATACCACTCTGTTTCATTTCTCCCATAGCACATATGACTACCAGGAAGTTCTTATTTACTTACTCATGTATTGTTTGATTCTACTCCCCAAGAATGAAACCTCCAAGGGAACAGGGACCTAAATGATCTTGCTGACATCTCTACCTTCAGTGCCTAGAGCAATGATTGTCATATAAAATGTACTCAAGCATTTGTGGAAGAAATGCATGAATAAATATTCTAAAATGTTTTTGAAATGCTTTATTTATTAAATAAACATTGAGTATCTACTTTGTGCTGGACATTCTAGGTGTCAGCAATACAGTGGTGAACTTTGTAAACAAAACCACTTTAAAAAGTACTGACTCTGTATCTTCAAATCATCAACAATCTGACCATTTTTCAAAATTGTGGTGAACATAACATTTCAGTTGCTGAGATCTATGCTTTTGTCCTGACATAAGCATAAAGCTATTTATGCTCCTTTGACTCTCAAAATGCCCTGGGCTCTGGCTTGGATGATAAATCATGTGATCAACCTAGTTAAACCTGAGGTATTAATGCGCTACAAACTAGTAAGCAAAGTAAAACCGTGGTAGGAGTTAGTCAAACAATGGGTCTGGTTATTGTGCATGAAATTCATCTTGTGATGTTGCAATTCATGGTGAAACAACTCAGACTGGCATAAGCAAAGGCACAAAGGGAAGTTGATGGGTCTGCATACTTGAAAAGTCTGTCTCAGATATGGTGGGACCGAGTTCTCAAACTCCAAGTTGCCCTCCTCATCCCTGAGAAGTTGCAGGCTCATTTTTCCTAATACAAATGGTGGCAGCAGCCCCTGTCTAATCCCATTCAGTTGAAATCCACCAGAAAAAATGCCAGAGCCTTTTCCAGGAGCCCTTGTAGGAGTCCTGACCTTCACTTTGTATTATACAGCTTGGGGTCATTTACTCCTCTTCATCTCCCAAGGAAAGATGATATGTTGATTGACTAAGGTGTGGGTTATGCTTTCATTCTTGTAGCTGAATGTGGATTCCTACCCAGACCATGAATCCTGAGGTTGGAGGAGCAGTAAGCCCAAAAATGGAAATCAAAAGATTTGTCAGAGGAAAAGAGAATGTATTCAGAATACCAGCAAGGAATCCAAAGCATCATCTATAATGTGTGTGTTTGTATGTTTGTGTATGTCTGCATGTGTACACATATATGTTTTTGGACTAATCAGCTATCTTACTAAGCTTGAGCAGTGCCTTTAATCAAACAATCTTATATCTGGGCAACGTCTTTCTCAGGTTGCTGTTTTATAAATCTGAATAAAGCTTCATTTTTCCATCCTATCACCACCTTATGTAACAATCCTTTACTATCCTTATAGCATATGGCACACACATCTTGTATATTCATATACATTGGTTCACTCCAAGCGCTTCCATGTACGGATATTCAAGGTGTGCACCGCACACAAACTATGATGTGAGTTGTGCAATGTGGTGGCCCTATGGAATCTTCATAGAAACTCTCTTAGCAGATGCAGAAAATGAGTTCAGTCAAGTTAATTGATTTCCTCAAGGTCATCCTCCAAATCCTATTCTCTTTTACTTAGAGAACCTGGTCAACTCCAACCTGTTTGGAGCAGTAAAGTATTCTCATTTGTTTTACCTGGGAAAGAAGCAATTACTGTTTACCATTAGGTCCTCTCCGTACCTTTAAAACCAATTTTCATGGAAGACTTGGACATTATAATAAGGTGTTCTCATTTTCATTTTACATTTAGACAGATTAAGCAGAAAACAAGTTTAAAGAATCAGTGAGCCATCTGTGTGGTTTGTACCCTTAAGTATGGAAGTTCATAGACATAATTAATTCTCTGAAGAAGTACGCAAGGCACTGGAACTTCTGAATTTTTCTGGGATCTCTTTGTTCCCAGTCTTAGGCATTTCACAGTTCTCAAAATCAAACAGGGAAAGAAACCTGAGATTTTAGAGTTGTGGTTCTTGAATATCAGTGCTCTTAATAATCACTATGAGTACTAGTTAAAAATACAAATTTCCAGTCTTTATTCCAAGAGATTATGATTCAATAAGTGTTTGAAATCTGCATTTTAAAAAAGCCCTCTGGTGACTGTGATGTGATGATTCCACAAACATTCTTTAAGAAATAGGGGTTTTGAAATATAATTTTCCAATGAAAATCAGGTAAGTCACTCTCCTTTTCTGCATGCATTCAATATTCACTGAATACTAGATGCTAATCATGGTCACAGTCCTAGGCGTGCATAGTTTTTGGATTTCCAAAGCAGTCTGTCATTTTCTTTTCAATGTTCACTCTAGTAATGGTTTAGAAAAAGTTCTCTCTTTGAAAAGCAGACAAATATGTAAAGCTCAGAGGAGTGAAGGCCCTGGGTTCCAGGGAAGGTTTTTGGACTCAATGTGTCTTTCCTTCTGAGATATCCATTAGGATGAAAGAGGCAAGCTGGAGCTCAGGCATATGGTCTTTTATCTTTATATAGAAGTGACAGCAGAGAGATACTTACGTTGACATCAGCAAAGAAGAGGTGGGAAGTGTTCTGGTGCATCAACAGCGCATCCCTCTGCTTTCTTACTTCCCTGTCAAACCAAGAGGCAGCAATTTTCCCTCTAAAGGTGTTGCACGAGAATGACAAAGCAAACATAAAAACTCTGCCACAACCTTGGATGAAAGATAGGAAAGGAGCTAATATTGATTTTGTGTCTCCTTTGTAACACATGGGGAAACTGAGGCTCTGATAGATTAAGTAGCTTAACCAGGATCATATAGCTAGCACTTCCAGTTATCTCTTATTGCTAATTAACCACTCTAGAACTTAGGGCCTTAAAACGGCAATGCATTATCACATGTCCGAGTTCTGTGGGTTAGCTGAGCTGAGCTGGGTGGTTTCTTCCTTGAGGTTTCTCACATTTTGTGGTCAGATGGCAACGGGGGCTACAGTCATTTGAAGGCTCAGCTGAGCTAGAGGCCCGAGATGGCTTTTCACTCACATATGTGCTGGCTTGTGGTTCTTTGACCTTTTCCTATGTCACTTCTCATCCTCCAAGGTCTTGGTTTGGACTTCTTATAGCACAGTGGACTCAGAGTAGTCACACTACTTATGTTATGGATAGCTTTCAAGATAGAAGAAAGAAGAAGCTTTCAAGATAGAAGAAAGAAGAAAGAAGAAAGAAGCAGCTTAGGCCAGTTAGAGCTATGCTTGGGGCTAAAAGATTATTTCTACCGTATCTTATTGGTCAAAGCTGTCACAGTGTTCTTCCAACTCCAAGGTGGTGGAGCAACACACCCTCTCTCTTGATGAGAGGCTGGCAAGTTCACACTGCAGAAGAGCATGTGCGATGGGAAATACTGTTGCAACTATCTTGAGATAAGTTCAGTTTGCATGTGAGAAGGATGCAATTGATAACCAGAACATCTAGTAGTAATAATTACTAACTCTAGACACTCTACTAGGTGTATAATATATATCTATATCATGTACCTATTATATATATATCTCAATATAATAATCACAATAACCCTACAAAACTAGAATTCATACTATTACCCTATTTTGTAGATGAATAAATCAAGTTATAAAGGAGTTAATAACTTGCTCTAGGAAACTACCATGTGGTAGATCTAGAATTCAACACAAGTAGCCATGCTCATTCAGGTCTGAGTCCAAAGCCCATGGTCTTCCCCTATTTCACACTGCTTGGTCACTCCCTAGCCTTGGCTCATATGAACCAATTAAGACCTTTGTAAATATAACAGAACTCTTTCAGGGTGCAATTATGGAGGAGGAGCAGGGATGAGCTCAGTTTCTAGAAAAATACACGAACTTTCTCCCATTCTGTAGGTTGCCTGTTCACTCTGATGGTAATTTCTTTTGCTGTGCAGAAGCTCTTTAGTTTAATGACATCCCATTTGTCAATTTTGGCTTTTGCTGCTGTTGCTTTTGGTGTTTTAGACATGAAGTCTTTGCCC